>NC_056523.1:162697696-162735648 GCF_019175285.1 Sceloporus undulatus
ACCTACCATTTTATATTGTCTCTCCCCTAGCCTTTGAGACCAAAATTGTTGCCTCTTCTTCATTATATTCCATTTTCCTCCAGGAGACATGGCAAATTCTGCCCAGAGCAGACTTTACAACTCTATATACAACATACAGAACATGAATTTGTATTCAATGGGACGTGAGCATCCATGGATTTTGGTATACATGGAGGGCCCTGGAACAGACCTCCAGCAGATACCAAGGGCCCACTGTACAATGTAAATATATAAAATCAGGGAATGTTAAGATAAATATAGTTGCATATTCATTAAACTCCCCACTATTGACATAGTGTGATTGACTTGATCTTATAATATGTTACCAATACTTCTCTCTCTCTCTCTCTCTCTCTCTCTCTCTCTCTCTTCCACTTTTGCCCTCCCTGGAAGGTGTTCAAGAGGCCTCCTGAAAATGTTTGGCCACAGATGTCGAAAGTTATATCACTGGACATCTGCAAGCATCTTTACACCAAAGATGCAAGTTGAGTAATTCTGGCATTTTTAGTAATATGAAGAGTCTAGGAGGATTTACACAAACACAAGAATCCTTATTGTTCCATAATCATCTAGTGAAGCAAAACAAGGATAGAGCAAAATATACATTAAAAAGCTGCCTTGTACCAAGTCTGAATGTTATACCAAATCAACTCAATATCATTTATCAACTGGCTGCAGGTCTCTAGGGTTTTAGAAGGGAATCTTTCTGAAATTTATCTGCAGTGCCTGACTTTGGGACCTTCTGCACAGAAAATACAGACTCTTAGTGAGCACAGCCCTTCTGGGCTTGGCCCAGAAACCGGCCAGAAACATTTTATTTTTTAGAGATTCAAGTGTGTTTGTTATAAACACAAGGGATACCTTACTATTGAATTATGTAAATTAAATTTGGCATCAGATGGTGTATAAACATATGTCTCTTTAGAAATGGGCAGACCTTTTTCCTACATTAAATCTACTAAGTTTTTGAAACATATTATCAGCTTTGCAGCCTTTCTCCCAAATTTAGAAAGTGCCTGAGACTGTGTCAAAGAATGAAGATTTGCAAAATGCTTTAGTTATCTAGCCCAGAAGTGATATTATGATATAGGGAAGGTTGATCATAAATACATGAATAAATAAATAATGCCCCTGTGTAACTTCATTATAGGTTGAAGGGCAAACACAGTTCTGCATGATTTATGAAATATTCCCAAACTGCTACTGGAATTGGCCTGCTTCCCATCAGAAATGTTGGCCTCTCATTTATTTCACTCATTTTATTCATCTTCAGCATTACCATGGATTTTAATTCAGAGTGTGAAAGCAGCTTTCAATCTGATTCAGCCCAGTTCAGTATGGATTAATCTAGGCTCCATCAAGTCTAGACCCCCACATTCAAATGGGTATTTAAAAATCTGGCTTGCCACCAACTTGTACTGAGGAACCTAAATGGGTATGACTTTTAAAAGTTTTGTGTTCATCTGTATACAATTTGGAGGCTTTGTAGACACTAAATAAGAGATTAAGCCAGCCAAACTTCCGATAGCTCCTGACTACCTTGGTAATTCCTGCTGTTTTTTTCTTGACGCTGTTTCCCTGGTGTTCGGGAATATCATGAAGCATGGAAACCAGGGTCATTTCAGTGCAATAGCCAGGGCAGAAGCCAAAGAGATTGGTGTGTGTGGGGGGGGGGGGGGGGGGGGCAGGAAAAGAGAGGAGAAAGTTAATAAGAGAATGTTAAAGCATTCAGTTAATTGTGAATAAACTACAAAAAAAGAAGAAAAGTCTGATGCAATTGCTATTTACATTGGAAAAGTAAAAATTAGCTATAATGTTTATGTTAAATTGTCATTTAAATTTAATACCTACACAATGTCTCACCAGAATAAAACTGAAAATACCACCCCTGCTTTTACTCCCATACCACCCTACCCCTTTGACTCTTTTCACGAGCTCTGGATAGAAGGAAACATTTTATACATGAGTTTTTGAAATCTCAATTTTTCATCCATTTCCCCCCCACACACACACACACACACCACTGTCTTACTTTTCCTTTCTAGTCTCATTAATCTCAACTCTTTAACTCCTCTTTCTATTCCCATGTCAATCCCAGCAAAAAAATATATAAAAAGTCCCATGATTGCAAGCTTCAAAATTCAGTTTCCAAAGGAAGATGAGAAGTCTCTGTGTGATGCCTCATATAGAATGCAGGAGGACCACCTAGATGTGAAGACCACAGCATTTGCAAGCAGCCCTTATTTCTTGTTGTCTTAAATTATTTTAATCTTGAAATTAACTAAATTATAATACTTGAAGCATGAACTAAAATATGTGGCTTTGATCTTATAAACATTGAAATTGCCTACTCTTGAGGGCCTAATTAAAGAAGGAGACTTTCAAAAAAAAGACCCTCCAAGAAGTTCTTCCTAATGTTTAGGTGTCATTTGAATCCATTCGTTCATGTTATAGCCTCTGGAGCAACAGACACCCTTTCAGATATTTAAAGATGGCTATCATGTCAGGGACAGAGAGTGGGGAGAGAGCTTAAAATGGGCCTTGTCCCTTGTGTGGCTCCCAGTCTGCTGGTGTAGATAATATGCTCCAACCAGTAATGTTTTCAGCTGACCAAACACTACTTTCTAGATCATCTTGGCCAATATTCTTGTACTTGCAACTAGGCAGTAATGAACAAAACCTTCTGGATCCAGAGAAAGTCTTCAGGAGAGAACACAAGAGTTTCTCTTTCAAGTTTTCAGGTATAATATACAAACGCATTGCTCAATAATGAGGCATCTCCCTGCACCCACCCAGTCAACCCATCCTATCTTGATTTCACCAGCCAAAAAGGGAGAGATCAAGAGGACACAAGGCTGGCTTAACCCTAGCAAGCATCCTATGTCCACAGCTTTAGGCCACAATAATTATGGGAAGGACATTTTGATGGAGCCTTTCTCACACTCCTGAATAGGATTAATAATAGGCAACTCAACTCTCCCCCTCTGCAAGCAATTGCAAAATAAGTCTACAATTCCTGATAATATTTGGAATTAATACTCTTCCTCATAAGGTTGTCAGGTAAAATATAGGACAGGGCTCCTGCCCATTTAGTAGTTGTGTAGAAGAGAGAATTTCAGCAGATGCAGCTTGCCACACAGCCAGATAACAAGCAACTCTTGCTGAAAATGGGACCACCCGACTTACTGGGTTGGTCCTGCTGCTGCGGGAGAAAGGGTGGCTTCCGAGGGGGCCCGGTGGTGGCGGGTGGCTTGCCTGGCAGCCCAGGGTCCCTGCCAGGCCCCTGCCTGGCGCTGGGTGAGCAGCCCCCAAAATCAGGCGACAGCACTTCGCGTCCACGTGGTATGGACTTCAGCTCCCAGACTCCTCTGGGAGCTGGGGCAGAGCGCTGCGCTGTCGGGCCACTTCCGGGGCTGGGAGACTATAACTCCCAGCTTCCCTTGCAAGGGGGAAGTGGCCCCGATTGGTGGCTCGTGAGAGCTGCGGCCCCCTGATTGGCCGAGTGGCCGGGTGGGGGCGGGCCCGCTCGGTTTCTCAGCCAGTCATTGGCTGGAAGGCCTTTGTAAGGCTGGGTTGCACCGGCAAACGGCACCATTTTTGCCAGCACCCCACCCTCCCTCCCTTGTTTTGCTTCTGCTTCTTGTCACAACTTGGCGGTAGCATAGGTCTCGGATCTGATGGACATGGTTTCCTGTGCTATGGAGCACTGGATCGGGAGTCCCACCGGGACCCGGGGTGCTGAGGGATAGCGATGTCGCCAGTGTGGGGGCAACATCGATTCAGTGTCCCCCGGTGACATGGGGCGAAGATGCGCTTATGCGCATAACCGGCTCTTTAAATGGGGGCACACTTTAGGCCGGTTACCCCTCTGTCATCCCTAAGCCTGGCCGTGTTCAGGCATTTCGGTTCATCGACCAACATGGGTTGGTGGATGTCAGATCCAGACCTCATGCTTTCAGGCCAACCCTCTTGTTTTCACTGTTGTTGCATTTAATAAAGTTGTGGCCTTTTCTTGCCAATTGGTTGCCCTTGTGTTATTTGCACCCCTTCCCTTCCTCAGCAATTCCTTCTTCTGAACAAGCGTGGCACCCAGATACCCTAACTCTTCACCAGATGTTGATGGTAAAAGACGTTATAGATAGCAACCACATTTGCCATGACTCTGGAGAAGAGTGCCTCTTATTAACCAGTGACGGGAGAATGACAGGGTTAATATTTTGACTTTCCAGCTCAGGCACCAAAAGTGCCTTCAGCCCATCATGGATGCATGCCTGGATGTCTTCTCTCTCCTCGCCCCCCCTCCAGTGACAAAGGGAAACAGGTGGCCCTCTGTATGTTGTTGGACAGCACTTTATCATTGGCTTCACTGTCAAAGTACATTATCACATGAGCCCCAGTCTCAATGGTGCTATTTTCTTTAACTAGCTGCATACACATTTGTGAACAGCCATTATTGCAAGTCTTGTCAATCACACAGCTGGGGCCACTGTAGCCTTGTTGCTTTCTTCTACACTCTTCCTTAACCCTGCCTCCATGTCCTATGCCCTACCCAACATGCCTTTTCCTTTTTAAAATTTACTTTACTTTATTTTATTTTACTTTTTAACACAATTTTGGATTCTGCTAATGTGATTTAAGTTAAAAAGAAAAGAAAAAAGGGGGGAAGGGAATCAGGCTGCTTGGGAATAGCAAGTGGGAGAGGGGAGAGGGGAGGAGAAGACTGTGACACTACATGACTGCCAATATTGGAATTGCCAAGAAATGACATTTTGAATGAGGACTAATGGGACTGGAGTGCAATTGGAAGCTTATTGACAGGTTTTCCCTGTCAATGAAAAGGGACACCCCTAACCACCCTTGGAAAACGCAGCAGCTCCAGGTCAGGGGTGATGTTGTGTGGTAAGTATCACCAAAGGCACTATTTTACAACTATAATTGCTGTTTAAAAGCCATGGATGATAATCTCCTAAAACTGAGGAGAGTTGCAGTCCAATAACAAGGATAGCGAAAGCCATACTTGCAGCATATATGCTCTTCTCCCACTGATAGTACTAGAACTGGAACATAATGAAGTAGAAATTCGTACCAGAGGTGCTTATTACTGGGTGCTATAGCAGTAATAAAACCAACCATCATGACAGCTATAGCACCGAGTAATGAGCACCTCTGGTAAGAATTTCTACTTCATTATGTTCCAGTTCTAGTACTATCAGTGGGAGAACTGCATATACTGCAGATATATGCAGGTCCTGAGAGGCCACAGGCCCTCTGTAGTTGAAACTATCTGCACTTAAGGCAAGCAATGTTTTTGTCTTGAGTGTAGAAGCTTTTCCCTAGAGGATATCCTGTCTGAGACAATTAGATGCCAGTCTGCCCTTTATGTTCCAAAGGGAAAATCTGGCCAATGTGAAAAGCACAAGAGAGTATAACAAATAGCACTGGTTTATCTTTGGGTATGCTGAGAATGTGGAAACCAAACCTCCTGCCTTTCACTTAGCACTGGCACTCAGACTAGTTAAATTAATCCATAGATTCATAATGTGAAGGGAACACAGGCCAGATTTATAGCTGAGGCTTTGTCATTAATTTGCACAGACAGTATTAGGACTTACTCACACATGGACAGCATTCAGTGAAACAGACACATTCACAATTGTGTGAACTCCTGCTAGGAGTGGTCAGGTGCTCTAAATGCTGTGCATATAATACATCATCAAAGGCGAATGTTTTGCATACATATGTAGGAGTGCTGAGTTGCTGATTTTATACAAGCTTTGGAAGACATATTATTCTAAGAATTTATAAGCTATTCCTACTGTTTAGCTCAAATAAAGACTGGGGAATAGGGATATAATTCTTCACTAATGTTCTTGTAGAAAGAAACAAATATTTTGACAATTGTCTTCCTACTGCACAGTTTCTGAAGACTATTCAGAATTCAGGAATTCCTTCCATCTTTACTGGGGAAAGGTGGAAGATGGGTTTATGGTTCTGGAAGTTTATTAGATAACATGATAAATATCAGTGAAAGACTCCTTTCTCTGAGTCTAAACCTACTCTTCATATCATTTTCCCCTGCATACAAGTTAAACAGATAGAGTGAAAGAATTCAGTCTTGTCGGATCCCCTTTCCAATTGGAAACCATTCTGTTTCTCCATATTCTGTTCTAACTCTGGCCTCTTGTACTAAGTACAGGTTATATATCAGAGCAATCAAATGTAGTGGCACACCAATTCTTTAAGAGCAATCCATAATTTTTTCATGAGCTATGCAGTTAAAGGCTTTGCTGTCCTCTGTATAGCACATACAGTTTAACTTCTACAATTCTCTAGTGCACTCCCTTATCCAACATATATCTGGAATGTAATCTCTTGTGCCTCTTCTCTTCCTGAAACCAGCTTGTACCTCTGGAATTTCTTGCTCCACCTACGGTAGGAGTTTTTACTTTAGAATTTTGAGCATGACTTCACTTGTGTGGGAAATTAGTGCAATAGTCCTCTAGTGACTAAAATCCTTCATGTCTCCTTTTTGGGGCATAGGAATATATATTTATCATTTCTAATCTCTGGACCATTGTCTTGTTATCCAAATTTGTTGGCCAGTTTTAGTTAGAACTAAAGTTGATTCTGTCTCTGTAGATTGCAGCAGTTGCTGCAATGCCATCTGCTCCTGGTAATTTCTTCTTACCAACTGCTCTGAGTGTGGCTTTCACTTCACTTTCCAAAATTTTGGGATCATCTTACTATGCTTCCTATATGTCATTCATTCTTTCATCTCTTTTTATAGATCTTCTATATATTGTTTCCATCATCTTTTGATTTTATCTTGCTCATATATTACGTTCCTCTGCAGATTGTAGAGCATCCCCACCCTTGGTTTGAATTTCCCTTTGATTTCATGGATCTTGTGGAAGAGGTCTCTTATGCTTCATTTTTTGTTGTCAGATTCTATTTCTCCGCAGTGATTGTTATAGTAATTCTCTTTGCCCTTGCATACCAATTGCTGGGCACTTTCATTCATGGTTCTGGCTCTTTTTCAGGAGACATGATGTTTAAATCCAAAACATTTGGAGGGCTTCCAATTGACAGTAGCTTTTCAGTTAAATAAGGCTCCATTCAAAGAGTCCCAAGAAAGTCTCAGAAATTTACACAAGATAAGTAAAATTTGCTTTATTGAAGAAGATGTACATAGGTTTGAATTAATTTTTTTCTGTTATATTGTACTTCAGGCTCACAACCACAACACTGTGTTTTTGCAATTTGATGCTTAACGAGATGCCACTTACGGCCAAAACAGACAGCCCAGTAAAGCCAGCTTCTAGCCAGCTTGGGCTGGCTGACTTGGGGCTGCAGTGTGCGATTGCCACAGCCCCAATCCAGCTCTCTCAGGGGTGGATTCAGGGCCATCTGTTTGACCCCTAAGTGACTATTGGTTTCTCTCGGAGAATATTTAGTTCCTCAGATGTTTTGGATTTCATCTCCCAGAAGCCCCAAGCAGTGTATATTAGCCATGGAAGATGTCATCCAAAATCTCTGAATGGCTGAAGGTTCCCAACCCCCATGTCATATCATTCACTTCTTGTGCAGCAGGTGGTTCTTTCCTTGAGCCAGCAGTCTCTGAACTTTGGTACCAAGTATATCACTCACTGGTCTGTTCTATTCCTTCCATCACCAACCTTAGCCATCCCTCCTCTCCTCTTTTCCTTCTGTTTTCCCCTGCCTTTTAGCATGCATCCTATACTTCTTGTCTCCGTCATTCTTGTCTTTAAATTGTACTTGGCTGTTTAGTCCTTCAGGTGTTTGGCTCACCATAGCCTTGTTTCCCCAATCTCCGCGCCTCCTCCGCACCATCACCCGGCAAAGAGGGGATGCGGAGCATAGCAGTGCCAGAGGCCTTCAAGGCCTCCGGCGCCAGCACCCGGCCTCCTCGCCGCCTCCACGGAAGGGCCGGGTGTCAGTGCTGGGGGCCTCTTGGCCTCCAACACCGACACCCAGCCCTTCTGTGGCAGCGGAGACTCCAGGAGGCCGGGTGCTGGCGCTGAAGGTCTTGAAGACCTCCAGCGTCTCGACTTGGCCTCCTCGCCGCCGCCGCGGGAAAGGCCTGGTGGTGGTGCTGTTGGGGCCAAGAGGCCTCCAGCACCGCCATCGGGTCCTTCTGTGGCGGCGGCAAGGAGTCTGAGGCTTTTCCTGCGGTGGCGGCGGCAGCGAGGAGGCCAAGCAGCCCAGGCCAGAAAGGTAAGTAAGGGTGAGGGAAGGGAGGGAGGGAGGCAGGGAGGGAAGGGAGGAGGGAAGCAAGGAGAGGAGGGGAGGAGAAGGAAATAGTCCTGAATGATAGCGCGCATTCAGGACAACTTCCAGGCTTGCCATCTGCGGATGCTCAAATCTGCGGATGGCAAATCCGCCTATAAGGAGGGCCGACTGTAATTATTATTATTATTATTATTATTATTATTATTATAACTCAAAAAGGCAACACTAATAGGTATAGGTCAGGACGGGGGGGGGGTTAAAGAGAATACTGAAGAAAGTGTGAGGGACAATTGATGGCAGAAACAGCCCCAGTTGCACAATGTTGCCAAAGCAGGTATGTATCCATTTTCTTTTACTAATGAGATTGTGTCAGGAATGATACTCGTGTGATCATTCTCAAAAAGAAAAGCTCTATGGCCCCATGCAACCATTCAGCAATGATCAAGAATGTCTTAATTGTCAGAGAGAAAGGGCCACAGTTTTTCAAAAAAAACTAGGCTTCCAGACACTTCAAAATATGTATGTTGTGTGAAGTTTTTAAAAATATTTTTAGCACTTTTGGTAGTCTGTGTGACCCAAGAGGCTACCAAGACAGGCCTGCAGAAGTTACCCTCCCCTGCACTATATCAAATTGGCAAGACTATGGCATGGGGAGAAGTAAACTACAGTATTCTGTTTGCTGTAGTCACAAGCCCAACTGCCCATCCCAACCCAGCTGCTATTTAAAGCTTTGAAAGTATGATGCCAGTTTAAATATCTTAAACATGTAGTTTATCCTTGAAGTCCACCATATTTTGCTGAATGTACCCTTTTATAAGCGAGCTCTGCTTCTGTCCCTTGAGAATTATTCTTCTCATAAGTCTCCAGTCCTGTGGAGATGTAAAGTCCTGAAGAACAAGAAAAACTCTGGAAGACCCAGATCTGTCATGCTTGTTTTTTTTATATGACAATAGGATGGGTATACTCTTTTACAAGGCAATATGCTTCCTTGAGAGATAAACTTAGGCTGAAGGTCAAGACATTTCTTTCAAAGAGGCAACTATATTATTGCCTAAATAAACAGAGTGCCCACCCTATTGTTAAAGCCATGCTATAAGTGAAAAGGAGGAAGCAGCAACAATAACGTGTAGCATTTACTGAAGAGTGTTTCAGAGGACTCTCACAGGGTAATCTTGTAAGCTTATTTACTCAGAAATAAGTTTCACTCTGAGAGCCAGTGTGGTATAGTGGTTTGAGTGTTGGACTAGGACACTGGGAAACCAGGGCTCAAATCCCTGCTCAGCCATGGAAACCCACCTTGGACAAGACACAAGCTCTCAGCCTCAGAGGAAGGGAAGAGCATACCCCCTCTGAACAAATCCTGCTAAGAAAACCTCATGACAGGTTTGCCTTAGGGTCGCTATAAATCAGAAATTACTTGGCACACAACAACCAAGTCCCACTCTGTTCAGTTAGACTTGCACTTGGGTTGCAAAAAAGAAAAAGAAAAAGAAAGAAAGAAAGAAAGAAAGAAAGAAAAGAAGTGTCTATGACTTATTTCATTTCTCATAATTAGGTTTACCAGTTCTCAGAGCTTTTCCTGAGTTTAGGTCTTGCCTGCCATTTCAGGGTGAGGCAGATGAATCTCAAGACAAGACCACTAACTGGAAATGTGTGTGTGTGTGTGTGTGTGTGTGTGTGTGTGTGTACATACAAACATTATTTGAATGTTATGCTCTGTGCAACCATTGCTGACATTAATGATGCAGTAAGAGTCCACCTCCTACAAGAGCAACCTTGTAACATCACTAAGGCCCATCTCCTGTGGTATCACAAAGGGTCATCCCTAGCTCTCAGGTTTTGGCCCTGAAATTTCAGGCCTGGGGTGGTCCTGACTTGGCAACCCAACAAGAGTACTTCAGATGTAAACAACTCTGATGGATTTCCATCTCTGAGATCTGCTGCAGAGTGCTCTAGCCAAGAGAGAAGAAGCAAAAAATAGAAACCAGAACTGTTCAGAATCTCACATCTACTTTCAGGGGGCAGAGAATGCCTTTTTATGCCAATATTGCTGCCAAGGATGGCAGGTAGAGTTTCCACTTCAGGGCTGTCTCAGCCTGAGGTTTCCAGAGACATAGGCTTGGGCCCTGTGATGTCTTAAATGTTTGCTCATAGCTTGTCATTCTCACCAAAGGGATGTCATACTGAGGAGGGAGCTGACTTGTTTTCAGTTGCTCTAGAGACTAGGACCCAGAGCAATGGATGCAAGCTACAGGAAAAGGGATTCCACCTCAACATTAGGAGGAATTTCCTGACAGTAAGGGCTGTTCAACAGTGGAACACACTCCCTTGGAGTGTAGTGGAGTCTCCTTCCTTAGAGGTCTTTAAGCAGGGGCTGGATGGCCATCTGTCGGATATGCTTTGATTGAGATTTCCTGCATGGCAGGGGGTTGGACTGGATGGCCCTTGCGGTCTCTTCCAACTCTATGATTCTCTCTCTCTCTCTCTCTCTCTCTCTCTCTCTCTCTCTCTTATACACACACATGCACACAGAACACATTTTTTTCTGTTTGGAAATTATAATAGAAATATTACCTACAAGAGTTGTTTACAGATTAAGATGAAATTATGGTCTCTTAGTAAACTTGAAGTACACAAAAGAGGTTATTATGCTTCAAATATCATCTAATTCTAACAAATGGGATGGGCATATGTTATAACTGTTTGCCAATTTCCCCTTAGTTAGCGGAATGCTTGGAAATTTGGATTTCTTAATTGTGATATGGACTTAGGCCCTAATTGTAGCTTCTAGAACAATCTGAGAGGAACTGAACAGTTTTCCTCCTCAGAATGTGAATTAATATTTTATGGTCAGTGCACACCCTTAATTTTACCTACATCAGGAAAGAAAATTCAAAGAGGCTGTGCCTTTTGTTTAATAATGCTCAGCATCCACTTCGGAACCCACAGATATTACATGGTTGTGTAACTATGAGAAAAGTTTTGGAATTTGAGCCAAAGTCTATGTTACAATGATGTCACTGCTATAAAATTGTTTTCTTTTCCATCTGTCCAAGAAACCCATGCAGAGGAAATAATAATTAAATAGCCACCACAGAACTGTACCCAACAATTTGGGGCTTGGATGAGGAAATTGTAGAAAAACTTGAAACTTTGCTCTCCTTGCTTTTCAGAACCCTTCACACTGTAGAAAAAAGCAGGACTGGATCTACCATTAAGCAACAATTTATTTATTTATTTATTTAATGTCACAGCTTTCTCCCAATAACAGTTTCTCAAGGCAGCAAACAACAAATTTTAAAACAGTACAAATTAAAAGCAATGCAAAAGGGTTAAAAAGCATGAATATAAAGTTTAAAAAACAAATGATTTATGAAGTTTAATCACATTAAAAACATTAAAATGTATTTAAAACTATATACAGAGCTTTATATCTGAATCACACAGCATTTAAAAGCCCGATCATCATCAGTTTGAAAAATTTCATTTTATTTATTACAATTAACTGATCAAACATCAACAAACAGCAATCACATACAATAATTAATAATTAAAATTTCACTTATAAAATTATATTAAAAAGACAAAGAGGGAAAAGTAAAATAAAATAAAATAAAATAATTATAAATGCATGAGATCATTATAAAATTTTAACAGACTAACAAGTATTATAAAATTTTAAGAGACTATCTTACATCCGCAGAGCATTGCTACTGCTGACAAATAAAACTCTGGATGAAATACTGGCCAAATTGGGTTTTTCATATACTACCATTTTGGCAATGGGCAATAATAAAGCAAAACATAAAATACATCAGTTTGAAAAATGTTTTTACCTGAGATCAGGGATGAGAGCAGGGAGAGTGGGGATGAGGCCATCCTGGCCTTTATAGGGAGGGAGTTCCAAAGTCTGGGAGTGGCCACCAAGAAGGCCCTGTCTCCCTTGTTCTCACCAAAGGGGCCTGAGAGGCCACTGGGACAGACAGAAGGGTTTCTCCAGAATGAAAAGACCATCTCAGGTGGCTGACTTTTGTGATTATCAAAGGACAGCAAATACTCAGTTATCTAGTTTGTTCATGTATTTTTGTTGTTGTTATTGTTCCAGAGAAAGGGAGAAGGGGCCATAGTGTCTGGGAGATTTTGGAAGTTGTAACTCCCATAAAATTAACTATCCCAGGCTCTTCCCACCCACATCCTAGTTCCTTGGCTCTCTCTCCCACTCCCCCAATGTGCTCTGGCTAGAGAATTCAGTTCACCATGTCTTTTTAATGCAATAGGATTTGAGGAAGAGGCTCTGCACCAGGTCAACTGGTCCAGGATTCAGTGGAAGTTGGTGACTTCCATGTCAATGGGGTGAGGATTTTAGTTTGAATTTATGGGAGCTACCCAAGATGCTGGAATCTGGGCCTTTGGGGGATAGAGTTCAGCAAATTCAGAGTGAATTCACTGCCCAAATGACATAAACACCAGCAGCTGTTACTGTCAGTGTTGTCCACGTGGATGGATTATGGCTTACCCAGGATATGAGGTCTTTTGTGAACAACTAGCTACCAGAAAGGCCAAAGAATGAACCCCATGGCGGCCTTCTGCTTTCAAATCATGTGCTCTGCTGCCAGGCTACACCATCATTCCCTTTCCATATCTTGTAGCTGGTCAGAACGAAAGGTGTCTCTGGTGTCTGTCCAGAGGAGGGCAACCAAAACAGTGAAGGGGCTGGACACCATGCCCTATGAGGAGTGGCTTAGGAAACTGGGTATGAATAGCCTGGAGAAGAGAAGGTTAAGAGATGATATGATAGACCTGTTTAAATATTTGAAGTGGTGTTGTTCTGAAGCTGGAGCAAGCTTGGTTTTTACTGCTGCTCCAGAGAATAAGACACAGAACAATGGATGCAAGCTACAGGAAGAGATTCCACCTTTACATTAGGAGGAACTTCCTGACAGTAATAGCTGTTGGACAGTGGAACACACTCCCTTGGAAAGTGGTGGAGTCTCCTATTTTGGAGGCTTTTAAACAGAGCAGTCTTCCAGCATGGCAGGGGGTTGGGCTGAATGGACCTTTTCCAACTCTATGACTCTATGATTCTATGCTACAGGAAAAGATGGGCGGGGGGACAGAAGAGGTAAAGAGATGGGAATCTGAATGGATGGGAATCTGAATGGGGCCAAAAGGTATTAAAGGGCTTCGGTTCAGGCCCAGATTATTTGAAGGACTGTATCCTCCCATACAAACTTGCTCATGTTTTGAGATCTTATGGGGAGACCCTTCTGTCTATCCCACAAACCTCAGAGCTACACCTGGTGGGAACATAGGAAAGGCCTTTCTCCATGGCTGCCCCCAGTCTCTAGAAATCACTTCTCAGTGAGACTAAACTGGTGCCTTCCTTTCTTTCTTTCTGTGGACAGGTGAAGAGCTTTATATTCTTGCTGGAATTTGAAAATTGATTTATTTGGGGTTTTTTATTTATTTAGGTTGTTTTTTAATCATTTAATAAAATCATAGAGCTGGAAGATACCACAAAGGCTATCCAGTCCAATCCCCTGCCATGCAGGAAGATACAATCAAAGCACTCATGACAAATGGCCATTCAGATGGTTATCAGTTTAAAAATCTGCAAAGAAGGAGACTCCACCACTCTCTGAGGCAGCATGTTCCACTGTCAGGAAGTTCTTCCTAAAGTTTAGGTAGAATCTGTTTTTCTGTAGTTTGAATCCACTGCTCTGGGTCTTGGTCTCTGGAGTTGCAGAAAACAAGCTTGCTCCATCCTCAACATGATATCCCTTCAAATATTTAAACATGACTATCATTTCACCTCTTAACCTTCTCCCCAGGGTAAGGGAGCCATTCCTTATAGGGCTTGGTTTCCAGACATTTTACCATATTGGTCGCCCTTTTCTGGATGGGTTTGGGCTTCTCAATATCCTTATATCCTTATATCAATATTCTATCAATTTTGATAGTTTACTTGCTTCTTAACTTTTGTCTGTGGTGTTCCTGTGGCATGTGGCATATAAATGCTGAGCTACCAAAACACCACAAACCTGCCCACCATGTGGTCAGATTGGCAGTGTGACTCTGGCTTAGGGAAGGCATCAGAATGTGTGGTGTCTAAATGCTGTGCTCTGACACTGCCACAAGCCAGTGCAAAGCGCTGTCTGTTTCACCCTTAGGTTTGTTTTACCTGTTGTAAGCCTCCTTGAATTTTCCCTAGGAAAAAAGCTGGGGAGGAGGAGGAGGAGGATAGACTTTTTGGGTAGTGGCTTGGGCTAGCACTGACATGCTACAAGGCAGTTGGCTGGGGATGGTGGGGATTGTAATTGAATGTATCTGGAAAGTGTTAGGTGAGAGAAAACTGCTATTGAATTAATTCACTGAGATGCAGTGAGAGGGCAAAGGGAGATGTGGACTGGATTTGTCAGGGCAGAGGAAGTAAATTGCAGTAGAATTATAACTGGGAAATGAAATCAGAAAGGCAGAAAACACAGCCAGTCAACAATCAAGGAAATGGAGAGGCCAGGGATATGAGAAGAGGGCAGACAGGGAGAAACAAAACAGGTTGTTTTCAGTCATGCAGGTACAAAAGGAGACAGCAAAAAGTTCTCAATATGAGCTGGTGACTTGCCTGGCAGCAGCCTCCTCCTACTTCCTTTTCTGGGGTGGTAGGAGCCAAAGAAAGCAGGGAAGTTCCATTCATGCCATATGCTGCTGTCTCTGCATGCCAGCAACCTAGTCCAGATGACCACAATGTTGTGGTTCACAAAGCCCAAGCCAAACCAAAGGGTAACCTCTGTGATATGACTCCTTCAACATGCAGTCTTCATGATACTTGGAAATATGGGAGCCTGTCAAGCTATTCTGCACTTCCAATGAATGGGAGGGAGGAAACTGGGGTAGGAGGACTCCTCTGTTTCTGTGCCCTTACCAACAGTTTGATATGGAGACAGCATATGATATTTCTCCCAGTGAGGCAATAGACAGCCCTTTCTGGCTCCTTAGCTTAAAGGTTAGTACAAGGAGGAGAATAAAGACTGTGCCACCTGTCCCTGCTCCCAATGTCACAACACCCTGTATATCTCATCCTTGAGGTCCTCACATTTGGAGAAGTCTGTGGACTAAAACAGTGTGACTGAGATCCCTCAACACAAATGTCTTTTTGCAAAATTATGTTATGTTGGCATTAGGCAACTTCTAAACAGAATATCAATGTAACACAATGTATGTGGTTAAGTGGTCAATGTGCTTGGCCAGTATGAAGTGTGCAAAGGCGTTGCTTCTTCATACACTACTCTACGTGCTTCCATTCACTACCTCCATGCAGTGGTTCCACATGCACAACTCCACTGGTGGATAGAAATTTTGTACACATCGTTCATAAAATTCACTCTGCATGCACAGCAGAATGTATACCTATACATGTCGCCAACAAGATTCTGGCCTAAGATTCTGCAGAAGGAGGAAGATGCACTTAAGATTTCATACAATTGGGATCCTACCTGTACAATGTGGTTCCTCACCATATGGACATCTTTCTGAAGACACTGTTATCTGCATAGATTCATCCCAGGGCACAGAGCTGGCAGGGCATTTTTGACATCAGGGGTGGGAGGTGCAGGCTAGCTCCTTCTCCACACATTTGCCCTCTTCTAATAGGGTTAATGTGCAAATTGGCCAGTTGCTAGGGCTGGGCAAAGGGGGGAGAGAAGAATAAAGACAGGGCACCCAATTGGCAGAAAAAGGCTACAACTTTATTGAGTACATAAAACGAGGAGAGGGTTGGCCCGAAGAGCATAAGGTCAGTATCTGTCATTCACCAACCCGAGTTAGCCAATGAACCGAATCACCTGGTCACGGTCAGACCTCAGGATGACAGTGGGGTAACCGACATAATGTGTTTTGTCACACTTGGCCGAATATGCGCATCTGCGCATTTTCCACCCTTGTCACCGGGGAATCCTGAATCGATGATACCCCCGCATTGGCAACATCACTCTCCATCAGCACCCCACGTCCCTGATGGACTCCCTATCCAGTGCTCCACAGCACAGGAAACCACACCCATCAGATCCGAGACCTATGCTACCGCTCCTAGGAAGTTGTGACAGCACATCACCAACTCTAAAGCAAGGAAGGGAGGGAGGGGAGCCAAGTCAAAAATGGCATTGATCCCGTGCACTGCTTGGGCCTAAATAGGCCCCGTGGCCAATCAAAGGCCAGGAGGTGCCACCCTCATGCTTTATAATTGCTTAAAACCGCCAAGCAAAGATTTTTTCCTTTCCCTTTCCTTTCTTAAAATAAAAGTTGAGATAGTCTTTTAAGGTTGCGACAGTCTTTGTGTCTGAGACAGGTGTACCCATGCTTAAGACTTAAAGATCAGTTAACAAAGGAACCTTGGTTTGTGAGGTGGGAGGTTGCAGCTGAGTTCATCAGTGGGGGAGTTCAAACTATCTCTTCTGGGGGAAAGTGATAGAGTTTGGAAGATCAGTGATGTCACTAAGATGATGCCGGACATACGTACCACACTGAATGATCCCATGGGGGGGGGGGGTTGACACCCTATGGGGTGGTCGCTCACCATCTCCCCCAAGACACACACACCCTGGCACTTCTACCAGCCATCTGCCATGTCTGCTGATGAGGGAAGGGTGCTGCTGCTGCCCAGTGACTCTTTCCAAGTCTGGCAGGGCTGCTGGTCAGGCCAGGAAAGGAGGCAGCAATAATAACAGTGGTGGCAGCAGTAGAAGGGAAGGGAGGGCAAGGTGGGCAGTGGTGTACCAGGCATCTGGGCTGGGACAGGGAGGCAGGAAGGCAGGCAAAAGGGGGGAAGGGAAGATGTCAAGTGCCCCTCCCTGCCTGTTGCCATGTCTTTTTCTGCCACCCTTCCTGCTTTCTCCTTAGGGTTGCACAGTGGCGCAGTGGTTAAATGCCTATATTGCAGTTACTCCCTCAAAACCACAAGGTTGCGAGTTCAAGACCAGCAAAAGGGCTCAAGCTTGACTCAGGCTTGCATCCTTCCGAGATTGCTAAAATGAGTATCCAGATTGTTGGGGGGGGGGGAACTAGCTTACAGTTGTAAACCGCTTAGACACTGCTTAGGCGGTATGAAGCGGTATATAAATGAAGCTTGTTTGTTTTTGTTTTGTTTCTTTTATGGGGTGGATGTCAGTCTTATGGGTTCGTAGCTGCTATGGCCCTCCACCTGCATTGCTGCTGCTGCTCTTGTTGCTATCACTTTCCAGTTCCATAGTTAGTTGAGGAAAGAAGTCTATGGAGGTGACACCATGAATTATCATAATGGGTGACACCAACCCTAGTGATGCCACTGTTACTTACAGCAAGACGAGCTTCTCCCTGAGCTTAGGCTGATGGCAATGGTCAGTCTAAGAACAGGAAGAATTTGTTCCTTGCAGGAAAGGTCAGTTCAACTGCTAGGAACCCAAGAATGGGTGGAGGAGGTTTTTGCTGAACTCCACCTTCTACGATGTCAATATATAGTGGGGGAGCAGCCTTAACAGCCATCTATTTCCCATTCCTGTGCTAAGAGCACTAGAGAAAATGTGTTTAAAAGAAGAAGAAAAGCTGCAATTGTACGGGCCAGGGTAATCCATTCCTGGAAACTTTTGCTGGGAAAATAATAGGTATCCATAAACAACCAGCTACATAAAGCTTAGGCAGTAAGGATTTCTGTCCTGCTAAATTTCCTCCCTGACTTTCGCAAACTCTGTGCCAGCTGTGGAACACATGCTGCAGATAAAAGGGAATAATGCAGGAGGGATTTATTTGAAAGCTTCAAAACTAAAACCCTCCAAACACACGTTCCTTCAGGCTAGGAAATAAACCGAGCTCCTCTTGTCTGTTAATCATACAGATGGTGCAGCTGGCCAGTTGTGCAGCTGAGAAAAGAAACCAAAAGAAGAAATATTTGAATAAAGAGCAAATAGTAGAGAATCCCACCATACTCTGTGTTCTCATGTGGATTGCCCCTGCACATGCACCACCACCTTTTTCAAGGTTGAGGGCTCTATTTCTTCTTTGGTTAAATTGACAGTCCCGTATGATAAAGGCACAAGGCAACAACAAAGTATTTTGTTGAATGGGGTAAAAAGATAAAGTACAGTTTTAGACTGAGGGAGAAGAAAGCAGAAATGGCCATAATATGCAACCTGGCAACCAAGCCAATAAGCAATCCATGAAAATCAGTGCTCCTAAACCCTCCTTTTTCCTATTATGCAAAGTTTTGGGGCTAGATAGATATGAGAGATAATTCAGTGTTTCTTAGAAGTGTTTCTTAGAAGTGCAGATGCAATGTTAACATTGTCTGCTCTGAATCCAATTGCCTCACTGAAAGCACAGAACAAAGGCTTTGTTGTGTTCTCAGTTAGTGAGCTGGAGGTTATAGCTAAATTGTTGTACATGGAGAGCTGCCTAGAACAAGATTAAGGACTTGTGTGTGCTTTGGTGCATAACATTGGTCAAAACGTGGGCTCCCCTTTGCTCCGCCACATCCTCTTCAATTCTTCAGCACAGTCATAGGCATTGTGAAACTAGGAAAAACCCAGATATTAAATAAGTTACTTTTTTGGATGACACCTCCCAGAAATCCCCAGCCAACATAGCCAGAGGCCATGCTGGCAGTTGTGGTCTAACAAAATAATTTCCCAAGCTCAGAAAATCCTTCACTGTACTCCCCCCCCCCCCCCCCCATTTCAGTCTTCTCAGATCATGGAAGAGCCCATTTAGTCTGCATAACTCTGCCTCCAAATTTGTACCATTATTTTAGAGATTTTTGTGGTGGCCCCCCTGCTCTTTTGACATCGTGACAATGGGAATGTTTCTTGCTGGATGATCTAAATCAACAAAATGCCAAAGAAAGAAAAAGCCATGCAAAGTTGCAAAGCAGCTGAAAGGATCCATAATTATGGGTTGGTTATAATTCTAGAAGCAAGAGATTGGATCTGCATTTTAGTTATGTGAAGATTTTAAAATTAACCCTTTCAAATATAAGAAAGATTATGTGAAGATTTCAAAAATCAAATACCTCTCTATAAATAGAATATATTTAAATTATTTTAGGTGGGAAGTAAGAGAGCAGCCAGCATGGTTCAAATCCTTGCTCAGCCCTGGAAACCCACTGGCTGACCTTGGGCAAGTCACACTCTCTCCATTTTAGAGGAAGGCAAACTCAACCATGCTCTGAACAAATCTTGGCAAGAAAACTCTGTGACAGGTTGACATTATGATTGGCATAAGTGGGAAGTGACTTGAAGGCAAACAACAAGAACAAAATTCCATTCTGTTCAGTTAGGCTTGCACAACAACAACAAGAATAACGAGTAAGTGAGGCTGCTATCTAGTAAGGAACTGAAAAAGATGTTTTCATGGATTTAAAAATTGTATAACAAGTTCCCCCCCCCCATTCTTTTCTTTGTCAGAAATAAAGATGGTATCTTGGGAACCAAGATAAAAAGGAGGAGTGAGGTTTGGAGGAAGTAACATCAATAAGCTAAAATATACTACTAGTGGAAAACATGACAGACCTGAAAAGCCACTAAGCAAAGTTAAAAAAGAAAGTGCAAAGACAGAATTACCTCAGAACATAAAGAAAACAAAAAATGACCACAGAATATCTACATACAAATTCAACTTAGGACTATATCACATGAGAGGGAGTGGGGAATCAGTGGTTTAAACAGGCATTTTCCAGAGACAATCACACAATCTTGGCAAAGATTTTCACACATATCATTCTTTGTCCTCTCTAATCCTCTAGTCCTCTCTAATCATGACATCATGTAAAAATCTTCACCGTGATCACATGACTGTCCCTGGAAAATGCCTGTTTAAACCCCCAATTTTCCCTGTATGATAAAGTCCCTAGACAATGAGTAAATTGAAATAGTTTAGGAGTTCCCGTGCCTTAGATCAGAATTGACACTGCAGTCAAGAAAACTAGGAATGGGAAGGACAACTGTGAAAGAACAAGAAAAAAAACCTAAAGTAAAAAGATGTACAACTGAGCACTAAAGTTAGAATTGCCTAAGCCATTGTATTCCCTATCGCCATGTATGGATGTGAGAACTGGACAGTGAAGAAAGCAGATAAGAAGAAAATATATTAATTTGAGATGTGGTGCTGGAGAATAGTGCTGAGGACACCATGGACATCCAAAAAGACAAACAAATGGGTCCTTGAACAGATCAAACCTGAACTCTCCCTGGAAGCCAAGATGATCAAATTGAGGCTGTCATACTTTGGGCACATTATGAGGAGACATGAATTACTAGAAAAGACAGTAATACAGTGAGCCCTTGGTATACGCGGGGGATCCATTCCGGACCCCCCCCCCCGTGTATGCCAAAATCTGCATATGAACAAGTCCTATTTGTCCCCAATGGCGGCGTGCTTTCACGCATGCCGCCATTGGGGACAAAAGTCCCTCTCCTCCCTCCCTCCCTCCCCCTTCCCCTCCTATTACCTGCTCCGTCGCTCTGCTGCCGCTCTCGGCATCCTCACCGCCACTGCCGCAGTTCAAGGGCTGGTTGCATCTTGGAGGCCCAGAGGCCTCCAGGCTGCAGCCGGCTCTTCTCCGCGGCGGCAGCGAGGAAACAAGGCCAAGCTCGTCCTCCTTGACACTGCCAACGCAGAAGAGCGGGTGCAGCCTGGAGGCTTCTTGGCCTCCACAAGCAGCACCCGCCTAGAACTGTGGCGGAGGAGGAGGAGGCAGCGAGGATCAGGAGGCGGCAGCGCAGCGACGGAGCAGGTAAGGAGGGAGGGGAAGGGGAGGGAGGGAGGTAGGTAGATAGTTTAGATAGAGGGGAGGGAGGGAGGGAGGGAGGGAGGGAGGGAGGAGGGAAAGAGGAGGGGAGAGAGGGACTTTGTCCCAACGGCGGCACGTGTGCACGTGCGCCGCCATGGGGACAATTTCCTCCGGATTTGCCATGCTTATGCTCAATCCGTGCAGGCAAATCCGTGTAAAGGAGGGCCAACTGAACTAGGAAAAAGGTAGAAGGTAGCAGAAAGAGAGGGAGACCACAAAATAGACGGATAGACTTAATCAAGGAGGTCATTGCCTATTTGCAGGAACTAAGCAGAGCGTGGTGAACAAGGTCTTGAGATGTCCCCACCACAGGGGAGATTAGCGCACCATCTTTTATTCCATGCAGCATGGCTGTAAACGCACAGGGATGGATTATATCGCATGGCCCCATCCCAACAGTACTCACCCACGTACCTGACCTGGGCTTCTCCCAAACCTTTAATAGAATGGGAAAATCCTACTATTAAAAGGTCTTGGAGGAGCCCCGGTTGGGTAAGGGATGAGTATTGCCCAGGGATGGAGCTGTGCAATGAACTCTCCCTCATGCCTAGTGCGGGAATAAAAGATGGTTATGCTAATCTCCAGGGTCAGTGTGAGTCAGGTCAGTGTGAGTCAGTGAGGGCAGTTAACAAGAATGGGAAACTTGGGTACTGGTTATTCACCACCATAAATCTGCATTATCTGCTCCTTGCTAATGTAGACACAAGTTCAATTATCATGTGACAAGATCTTTGGAGGATTGCTCTGTTCTTTTCTTACTTATTTACATGATTTGTGTTTTTTATATATTTTTGTTCTAAGTATTGTTATAGTTTTTCAACATATTTGGTGCAGAAAAAGCAAGCAGAAACGTAGAAAATCCTTTTTCAGCCTTATTCATACTGCCCGTCATTTCTGAATTCTATGGATAGCCAATTTTCTTCTCTTCTTGCTCCCTCTCATACTAGCAGTCAGATGTAATCACATTTTCTCTCTCTTAAATGAACAGTTCGAATAATGGTGTTGTATTGCATCCAAACCATTCTAACATCTGTCAGCCATTATCTCAGATAATACAGTGTAACAATCTTAATTTTCTTTTCTCATATAGGACCAGATATTTTAACTTTTGATTTAGATTTTATAATTTCTTGGAACTTGTTTTTCTCCACTAGGATTTTTTTTTATGATCCTTTGATATTCAGATTTGGTTCAGCGTGGGGACAATTTACAAGATACTTCCAATTGATTTAGAAATCAACAAAGATGAAGGTGAATATGCAGTCTTAAACACAGTATGTCCCAAACAGTTTAATAATAATAAAATAATAATAATATAATAATAATAAATGTTTATTATAGACGGCTTTTCCTACAATCAAAGTGGTGTGTACAGCATATAAAATAGGTACAATAGAATAAAAGGGACATTAAGACAATTTCACAAACATTAATACAAGTTACAGTCCAATATCAATTATCTAAAAAACATATCAATTCAAAATATTAAAATCCTAGGTATGTATACATCGTGATCAATCAGGAAGACTTTTATTACACGGAATTTGGAGGGTAAGCTTGTAGGAAGAGGTAGGTTTTTAATGCCTTTTTAAAGGCCTCCACCATTCCACTGAGGTGGATCTCTTCTGGTAGAGCATTCCAAAGAGAAGGCACTACTGCTGTAAAAGCCCTTTGATGGGTAGACGCCAATCTCATCCTAGGATGGTTGAGTAATAATGTACCTGTTGTTCTGAGAGTGCGGGGTGGATTATGCCGGGAGAGGCGTTCCCTCAAGTAACCCGGGCCCAAGCCATTTAGGGCTTTAAAGGTAATAACCAACACTTTGTACTGGGACCGGAAACGAATTGGCAGTTTAAGCTTTGCCCTTCAATAATATATCTATTAGCTATCTACCTTTCTATCTTTTCTTGTTTTACATAAAATTAGTGCTGAATGTGACTAAAAATGAAATAGCGATAAAATAACAATTACAATTATCATTGTAAGACTCACAAAATAAAAACACATTACTGGAAAGGGAAACAACAGCACCTCCCATATTAAAATTTAATTTAGTGGTGCATCAGCTTGGACAATTTTTCACTACACCAGCAAAGAAGCCTGCTCAAATAAAAGTGCCCCGTTCTGATATGGAATAAGCAAGGACTTCTGTAACCTGGAAGAAAGTACATGTTACTGTTAAATATTTATCTGGTGGTAATGAGACTGAGAGAAAGACTTCTTCTGAAGACCTTAAAGCAAATGTAAAAAAGTAAAGGCAAAATGAATGGTTCCTTCCCATTTTATGGCCATAGTAAACTGGTTCTCAATGAAATGGAGCCTTAACTTTCCACCTGGTGAGCAAACACTATGACTGCATCTGCATTGAAGAAATAAAGCAGTTTGGCACTGCTTTAACTGCCATGGCTGCATCCTGTGGAATCTGGGATTTGTTATTTGTAGTGGCAGGAGCGCTCTTTGACAGAGAAGGCTACGTATCTTACAAAACTACAAATCCCAGTGGTGTTAAACTACATTATTTCTGCAGTGTAGATCAGCCCTCAATTTCCTAATGTGCTGTAGCAGGTTAATTAAATGTAGGGATATCCCTAGAACTTCACACCATCTATTCTGCAGGTTCTGCACTACATATTTGTCCCTTATCTCAGGCCCTTCTCTCTCCAGATTTTCTTTTCCTTGCCCTTTGCCCTTTCAAGTTTCATCCACTTGTCCTTTTCTAATCTGTCCTACGTTTCTCAGTCTGCTGCCTTCCCAGGGTCTGGCCTATTCACATCCTTAGACTCAAGTACTCCATTTAACTTTTCTTTATGCAATAGTTCTGCTTCTCCTGACCCTCTCCAACATTTATGTGTCTTCCTTGGCTTTTTTTAAGCATCAGATCAGTCACTGCCCTAGATCTTCCACTGTGACCAGTCCCTTCATACAGTACAGTCTTTCTTTCTTTCTTTCTTTCTTTCTTTCTCTACAATCAACTCTCTTGGCTTCATCCTGTTGTTCCAGAGTGAGGACAGGGAGAAAACAAAAGGCTGTGAAGTCAAGATTAATAAATCAGAGCTGTCGGTCTGCCCTGGACAATTGTGTAAACACAAAAGAAACAGCACTGTTTCCTTTCTTCCTATTGGGTTATCTGGCATCATATTCCTCACCTCTGGGCAATTCATACTTGGCAATGACATTTTTAATCTCATTTTGCTGTTTGCAGAAGCAGGCATGTGGGGCAGGTGTTTGCTTTCTTCTTGTTTTTGTGGGAGAAGGGAGTTAATCACTGTCATTAGCACTGAAACCTAGTGAAAGAAAATCAGGAGGCAAGAGCCACTTTACAAAATGAAATCTGACTTGCAGCTTCTTTCCCATACAAACACCATCACAAACTCTGACTGGCAATTTCTCTTCCACACAAACACACTCACAGACTGTGAAGTCAAAGGCTTTCATGGCCGGCATCCATAGTTTTTTGTGGGTTTTTTGGGCTATATGGCCATGTTCTAGAAGAGTTTCTTCCTGACATTTTGCCAGCATCTGTGGCTGGCATCTTCAGAGAATGATGCTCAAGTCCCACAAACTGTTTTTTCTCCAGTTTATTTACTTTACATTGGTATGCCCATGGATAAGCAATCCCCCAAGCAGCCTGTCAGAGATACAAACTTCATCTAGAGAACATATCCAGGAGTAGCCATGTTGGCCATACAATAACATGTCAAATCTGCAAAACAGTTATACCTTTTTTTAGACCAACAAAAATGCACAAAATTATTTCAAAGCTCCACTGGGTCCTGTATGGCTCCATTTTCAGGAAGGCAGCGAAACTGTTTTGAATTTTATTCCACACTTTAAGGAGCTATCCAGAGTGCTGGAACCTATCCCCCAACAGTTTTGGCACCTTGGATAGCTCCTTTGAATTTCAGAATAAACCCAGAATGGATTCAGCATCCCACTGTCATGGAAAACATACTTCTCCACTGATTTGAACTGACAAACAGCGAACAGTTAGAAGAAATTATAACCCAACTTTATGAGAGTTCACCCATAGTAATGAGTGAAGGGGTGCATTGTTTGACTCTTCTGTAGTCACTCTTTGGACTCAATCAAAAACATCAATGAGTTGAATGGTTGACATTTACATTAATATCTTTGGCCAATTAAAACCCATATGACAACTTTGTTTCAGTAGGGGATAAATTTATTGTATTTGCATATAAAGAATCACCCCCATGGGGTCTACCACAAAACCACCTGAAGCTGTGATGAAACCCATTTTTGTGAATGTACAGTTGTTGACAACATTGATTTTGGGGCCGAAGAAGATACATCAAAATGTTGGTTGTGTAGGAAAGAACAAAGGGATTTTTAAAAAGAAAAGACAAGATGAGCACAAAATGTATTAAAGACCAATATTGTTTACAGTTTTTTGTACAGCGGACCCTTGTTATACGCTGGGGTTTGGTCTCAAGATCCCCCGTGTATAACAAAATCCGTGTATGCTCAAGTCCCATTAAATATAATGGCATAGCAAAATGGTGTCCCGTATAAAAAATGGATATTTGAAATTTATACTTTTTTTGAATATTTTCAAACTGTGGATGGTTGAATCCGTGTATAAAAAAATCAGTATATAAGAAGGACCAACTTTATTAAGAACTTACCTGAATAACTCTGGATGTTTAACCTTTTTGTTACTAAAATTTGAAACACAGACAGGCATGCACGCACACATATATGTATAATGCTGCCTCAACAAGTAAAGTGACACTGACTAAATTAAGCACCTCCAGTTTGGCAGTCTTCCCTCCTCCATCAAAATGGACCAGATTTTCTCCATCTCTGATGAATGTGAAAAAGGACTGTAAATCACCAAGCTGCACACCCTGTTGTTGTTGTTGCTCTATGCCTTCAAGTCATTTCTGATTTATGATTACCCTAATGTGAACCTATCACAGAGTTTTCTTGACTCTGAGGCTGAAAGAGTGTGACTTGCCCAAAGTCAACCAGTGGGTTTCCATGGATTCACAACCTGGTCTGAAGAGTCATAGTCCAACACTCAGAGTATTTCACAATGCTGGTTCTTGATCCTACAGTTTTGTTGTTGTTAGCTGCCCTTGAGTACAGTCCCATAAAATGAAAGTCACTGTGACATTTACACACCCTATAACACTGATAAACAGAGATAGAGCCAACTGTGTGCCCAGTAGCAGTAGTGCTAAGACCCTGATTGAGACCTATACAGCAGATAAATCACAGAAGTATTATGCTTGGTCAGCTTCTGAATGGACACTGAAAATCATAAGGTGGAAAGACACATGCCAATTTCAATAGACATTTGTACTGGAACAGCCATCCCCTGCTCAGTCCCTTGTTGTCACAGGTTGATAGCCAACCCATTAACGCAAATGCTTTTTATAGCAGGAAATCCTGGATTCTGACATCAAGATGGTAATGTAATCAAGCTCATATTTCTGAAAAAGCAGAGTTGAATTGAAACTCATAGCTTAGGATGCATCTAATGTTTGAGATCTAACTGTAGAGCTGTATTTCAAGGGAGAAACACCTCTCCTCAGACTCTAGGCATAATAAGCTAATGACTTTGAGTATTTGCCTGGGCTTAGTCTTTTGGCAAGATTCTGGGAACTGTAATCCAAACAAGTAACCATTCCAAGCCCTGGGAGCAGGGCATACAAACCTGTCCCAAGCATCTTTACAGCATCCTCATCTAAAATCCTTTTAGGACCTTTGCATATTCAAAAGACATCTTAACAAGTTTGACTGAGTGTGCTCAGAAACCTTGGCAGGATCCCAGTAGGGAAGCCACAACATGCATGGGTGCCTCTGACTTCCTTTCCCATCTCCCCAGTTGTAAGCTCCAGCGTAAAATCAAAATAAAATAAAATAAAAGATACGTGCCAGGGTGGTCGAAAGATGGTTGTTTATCTGTAGAAAAGCCTGACATGTTTCAGTCTACAGTCGGCCCTCCATATCCACAGATTCAACCATCCACAGCTTGAAAATATTCCCAAAAGATATAAATTCGAAAACGCAAACCTTGATTTTGCCATTTTATATATGGGACTCCACTTATACTACCCCATTGTATATACTGGGACTTGAGCATCATAGGTTTTGGTGTCAATGGAGGGTTCTGGAACCAAACCCCTGTGGATACCAATGGCCCACTGTATATGTACTTTTTCAGCCCATTTGCAACCCGGGCTTCTGCCACATCTTTTCAAGAATGGGAAAATTCCATTCTTGAAAAGATGCAGGAGGAGCCTGGAGAACCCCAGGTTGCAAACAGGCTGCATACTCCCCAGCATCAGGGAAATGTAATAAGATCTGTCTTCTTAAAGTTACATCCCACATCTATCATTGGAATAAAGCCAATGTGATAAACTCAAAAAATAAAAACCTCTATTTACAAAAAACACAAATTCAATAGAACTAAAAACCCTTTCCAAAGGGCATGAAAAGAGGATAACAGAAAGAAAAGTTGTGTCATAATTGCAACTTCGGATTCCACATGTTCTTCCCAAAGAAAGGTTCAATAGGGTTCATTCCTGTCTGCCAACTACATCTGTTTATCTTCAAGACCTTCCATTCTTGCACAAGAAAATGAGTACTTTTACATTACCATGGTGAAGAAACCACTATACATGATCATAGACATTTTGTTATTGCTTGCATATTTTGGGGCTGAATACAAGGATTATGAAAAGATTCTGGGTCTAAGTCCATTGTTGTTGTTGTGTGCCTTCAAGACATTTCCTACTTATGGTGACTCCAAGGTGAAGCTATAATTGTGTTTTCTTGGCAAGTTCAGCCTCCCCTGAGGCTGAGAGTATTTGACTTGCCCAACGCTACCCGGTGGGTTTTATGGCTGAGCCGTAAATTGAACCCTGGTCTCCAGAGTGGCCATCCAACACTCAAACCACTGCACCATGCTTAGATATTAGTGTCCCTGTCTTCAGATCAGCCACCCCCACTGACCCTGATAAATGCAACAGAACACAATAGCCAATGTTTGACATATGTAGGTGTAACTGGGGTTGGTGACCTACCTCTGCAGGTGCATGTAACTTTTCAAAGTTTCCAGAAACATCTAGTACTTCCTTTTGCAAGGTCTGCAGCCCAGTGCACCAAATCATTTAGGAGGTTGTGGGATTAAAGATTTGCCTCCCCAGCCTCTTGATTGGCATCCAGGTTCATCCGAGATACTCTTGAGCACCAAGGAAGCAAGAAGCAGCTGGAATGAAGCTGGTTGCACCTCCAGGTAAAGCTGACAGGTAATGATTAGTGCATTTTAGAGCACAATCTGGATCACTTGTGGGTAACTGTGAGGCTAAATAAACCAGGCTAGTACCCTTTCAGGGAACTGAATGTACATCCTAGAAAATGCCCCCAGAATCCCCTTGAAAATGTGCCAAAGTTCTGTGGCAGACATTCAGGAATTCCTTGGCAATGTGAATCAATGTGGACAGTGTTCCCAGAGGGGACGAACTTTGGAAACCACTGCCTTCAGAAAACAAAAACAAGTTTCAGCAATAATCGGTAGCAGCACCCACCCACAAATGTAGACAGCTTTTAGGAAAAGAACTTGCGTGCATCTCTTTTTATCATCTGCTCTCTTTATCGTCTCCTTAGAAGGGAGACTGGCTTCACAGTTTGAGAAATCTGGGTAGGCTTTATTGACCAACTGCCACAACAGGGTGGAGGGGAAACCTACAGCAAAAACAAAACAGCTTTTGTCAGGGAGGATTTTTATTTCCATTTCAGTGCAAATTTGTGAATGCCTCCAGCAGTATAGCATCTGGAACATCTGGTGGAGGTTTAGGGTCAAACATATAAATGAAGGAAACTCAGCACATTTCACTGAAATCCTCTGAAATACAGTGACGTCAATTGACCTCTTCTGCATGGCAGTTAAGGGATCCATTAACTTGAGCCAGTGGTGGGAGTGTTTATATGGAAAATATAAAGCCAGGAAGTTTCTCCTGATTATGATACAGAGGCTATCAAGTAGCCTGTACTCCTCAGTGTTTTTCTTGTGTAACATCAGTCTCTCTCACACAATTTTTCTCTAGTCAACTCCTTTAATGCAACCTAAGCCAGCTCTATTTAGGAAAGATTGTTTGTTCTTTTGAAACAGAATGGCAGTACCTTTTTGCTTTGTCTGCTTAATGTCCCAGATACCTACCAGATTCTCAGATTTTCCAGGGATCTGTATTAAATTACAGGTGGCTAAGGAAAAGGGGGCTTCAATAGCCAGAAATATTCAGCAAGACTCAAAGGCCTGACTTTGTGTCAGAGAAACAAGACTTTTCATAACTGCTTAAACTCGTTTTTGCAGTTTTATCCATATGAGACTTTTTTTTTTTTTGGAAGCATAAGATTTTATACCTTTGGCAAATGCATCTAGTACATAATTTAGAATAATCATAATAAATCTAGGTGGTCATTAGAGTCTGTGTGGTGTAGTGGTTTGAGTATTGGACTACAGGTCTGGAAACCAGAGTTCAAATTCCTGCTTGGTATAAAGAAAACCCCACTGGGTGACCTTGGGCAAGTCACACTCTCTCAGCGTCAAGGGATGGCAATGGCAAACCCTCTCTGAAGAAATTGCCAAGAAAACCCTATGATAGGTGTGCCTTGTGGTCACTATAAGTAAAAAAATGACTTGGTACACACAACAACAACAACAACAACAACAGGTGGTAATGTGCTATTCTATAGTCTCCTGTTGAAAACCTGCAAGTAGATAATGAAAGGAGTGCTTCATCTGAAGCTGTCCTATGTTTCAAGGCCTGACCACAGCCCATTTTAAGATAACATAAGGTGTGTCCTTTAAGCTGTCCATTAACAATTAGTGTTAATAGTTAGCTTAGCAACTATGCACACATAAGCATGCAGAGTACATGAAAGGCAATGAATGCAGCAAATGACGAGAGGGAAATGTTTCTCAGACATGCCTGAATTTACTAAGGCCTAACATGTTTTGGAAAGCAGGTTTCCTTCCTTGGGGATATTTGGAAGTCTGCAAAATTAAACTCTTCAGCTTTTCTTATTACAGAAATTTTAGCTATAAACTTAATTATGTTTACAGCTGAACTCAGAGGAAACAAAGAAAACTGAAGGATTTGGCAGGAGATGCCATTGTCTTTACCTCTTATCTTCTTCATTACAGAAATTTTAAGCTGTGCCTATAAATGAACATTCATGCAAATTTGTAACTATATGAGAATGACCACTCTAATAATGAAGTGGGATCAAATTTACCAATTATGCAGCTGCCTCTGAAGATAATTAATGGGCCCCAATTATGGTTACTAATGGTGCCTTGTATTGAATTGCCACCTCTCTCCAACTCCACTGCCCACACAATGTAATTCCCTTACTTTGGAGTTATTCAGACTGTGTAAATAATCCCAGTAGAATGTGGGCTGAATCTGTGTTGTTCACATAAATTTTGAATGCATCTGATTAAGTTTGGGAGGGGGCTGCCAAAAACCCAACAAAACCTGGAACAACAGATCTCTGGGCCCCCCCCCCCCCAAAAAAAAAAAGTTTTCCATAAAGATTCACATTGCTGGCTGTGTCACTAAATATTGTGGACAGACCAGGGATAAACTGGGATAAAACTTTACATGTGTTTAACATGTTTCAAATGCATCTGCATCATTGACTCCATCTTTATTCACAGTGCTAACACCAGTGAGCAACAAAACTTGCAGACATTCACATAGATACAGATCCAACAAAAAAAATAGTGTGAACAACAAATAGGGAATGCATAAGTAAGATGTTCCAAATAAGTTACTTTGCAAAACAAAACGTGTGAATAATCCTTTTGAGTAACTTAACTGTTTTTTAGTTTGTGCTATGAGGGGAAGACCAACTCATTCCTCCCTTTCGGAATTCCTCAGCATGTGCAGAAAACTCAAAGGATTTGACATCTTGCTGTGTTGGTTTTATACATCTTGTGGTTTGTTTTACTTAAAATGAAATATAGGCCAGAATTCACTAAAGCAGTTACAACTGCAGAATTGGGAATTATATATTTGTGATTAGATCGTAATCACAATCCCTAGGTGTTTACTACTTTAGGAACTACATAAGGACTGTGAAAGTCCCACAGTCCTGGGCTTGCCATTTGTCCTGGAAAACTTAAGAAAATCCCAGATTGAGGGTCTGATAAATTTCCTGGCGACTGGACTAATTGAAGGGGTAGAACCCAGATTCCTCAAGGCAGAAGTGAAGCCTCATGAGAAGACTCATCATCCCACCCTTGAGACTCTGGGTGGTAGTGCAGAGGCGGTACCATACCCAGAGCCCAGAAAATGGAAAGGGAGAGGAAAGGAGGCAAGCCGAGAAGCATGTTGTGTGCAAAATGTTGTGTGCAGAGGAGGGCTTATGTTGTGTTCCAGTAAATCTGTGGTGATGCTACTTGAGGTGGTGGAACATTGCTTCCAAGCAACTGCAAGAATAGGAAAGAGTCCCTCTTACCCTGGTGGCTGCTTGGGACCTGCCTCCACATAAGAGTGTGTAAAAAAACAAACAATCTACTTTGCTAAGTTCCCTTCCAAGAGGCTGACAAAGTGGGTGGCTGCTTGGGAGCTTCTCTCCACCACCACTCCACCTCATAGAAGTATATGATGGGGCAGGGGGAGGAAAACCTTTGCTAAATTCCCCAAATCCTTCTTAATCTGGTGGCTGCTTGGGAACTTCTCTCCACCCCTCATCCCCAAAATTTCAAATTAAAATTTGCATCTTGAATGTGAAATCTTACCTCACAGTGGAATTGTAAGTGTGCCCAATACTGGTTTCTATATAACAGGAAGAAAATATAAAACCTGAAAAAGAAACAGATACTAAATGTATGTCATCTATCAAATGCTGTCCACTGTAACTGCCATTCTGTCATGCCAAAGTGTGTGTGTGTTTATGTGCCTTCAAGTTGCCAGACTCCATGAATTTCATACGATTCTCTTGGGCAAGAAAGACTCAGAGGTGGCTTTGCCAGTTCCCTTCTCTGGAAAATTGCCTACAGCACCTGGTATTCTCATCCAAGTATTAACCAGAACCCTTCTTAGCTTCCAGTATCAGATAGGATCTGGTGACGTTATGGTATTTAGAGCCATGCCAAAGTATCAACTGTCAAACAGCAAACACTGAGAAAAATATTTTAAGATTGCAAATGCAGTTATCAAAATTTAGTAAATAGTATGTTCATATACAAAGAAGGAAGATAAATAGACAAAGATATTACTTTTAAGGGGAATTTGGGAGAGGAGATACTAAATAAATAAATAAAAGTCCTTTCTGCTGTCATCTAGGAATGTAAATGCTAGACTATTTCATTCTCACATGTGAGGTCTAAAAATCTCCATAGTGTTCTCCTCACTGTGGGAGAAACAAATATTTATGTGCAGTTTTTTCACAGTATTTGCATATTCCAAAGTGTTTCAGGAAATTGTTCTGCAGGGAAATACAACTGGGTTGGCATGTGTGTCTGTGTGCTCTGAACACTGCTGGATTTCATGATTCACTTCCCAATTTTTGTTTACAAAAAAAAGGGGTTCCACAAAAATAATTTTTGCACGCAAAAATTAGTGTTTGTTGCAACAAAAAAAAAATTTGAATAAAGATAACCCATGTGTGTTTCTAGAAATAATATTTTTGTGTGAAAACAATTTCTTGCATAAAAGATCCATTTCTAGAAGCATATTGTGTGCAAAATTTATGTTTTCTGTGCAATTTGGCACAAAATCTCGGTGCGTAAAAAAATCCATCTGCATCTCTGTGAAGAATTATTTTCCAAAACACTTCAGGATGTGTGAAGAGCAGATAAAAATCATGCAAAATTCTCTTCTCTCTGTTATTTTTCCAGTTTGAATTTCTATAGTAGCAAGAACACCCCCTTCCTTCGCCTCTCTCCACCAAAAGGCCAATAGGAGTGAATACTAATGCCATCCCTTCTCTTATTCAAACCATGAAAGAATGGATGTTTCAGATATAACTCTTTCCATCGTGGTTTCTCTCTCTGTTCTACCACCAAGACCCCTTGCTAGGTCTATTCTTCTTCTGGACAGCTTTTGTTTTGTTTCTTAAATACACTCTTGGCTTTTAGTGACCTCATCTCATCTCATCTCAGGCCCAGTAAACAGCTGGGAAAACAAGGGTGCTTTGAAGGCAGAGGTGCCTGTGGCTAGAAGACAGTGGGAACTGTGAAGGAACTATATTTTGTGCCCTGTGACTGGGTGGTCCATGCGCAATTTTGAATGTCACTGGAAGGAGCCTGCTGAGGTTGAATGTTACCTGCAAAACAAATTACTCCCATGAAAATGTTAGCACTTCATTTATCACATATTGCCCTCCAGAGAGAGAGAAAGAGAGAACATCCGATATTTTTGTGTTATCTGTGCCTCGTTTAGAAGGAGGGGGAACTATGTTTGTAACTGCCCTTCATCCATAAGATCACCATGGTGCAAAATAATAATAATAATAATAATACAATAAAAATAATAAAACCAGTTTTTTAAAAAATAGATGTGACATCAGGGGGAAGAAAAACAGCTGGGAAAATAATGAAACAAAATGGAATGAAGCAATGAAACCAAAGAGCTGGTACTCTTAAAATGCTTTGGCAAGTAAAAAGGGAAAATGAGACAATCATATTAGACTTTTGATATGGAGGTACCCCAGATAGACCATCAAACACACACACATGTGAACATACAGGTGCTTCTTCTGATTTCTCTGTCATTTTCTTCTCTTGTAGTATGCATTTGCCATACAGCCTGTTCTACACACACACACACCAATTAGTCTGCTGGGCTCAGATGCAATGGAGGAGTGTCCCATCATCAGTGTTAAGTTCATTTCTGTATGTGGAAATGCATCTTGCAGCATCTTGCCTTTTCTCTCTGGCAGCAAAAAATAAACAAACAAATGAATGAATAAATAATGTGTTGGCCCTGATACATGTTTTTTGAGCTTTGGAGAGAAGAAAGCAGCTGCATAGATTTTTGAAAATCATATTTATCATCAATCTTACCACAAACTCTTCTCTTACTTTCCCTTTCTCCCTTCCTTATAGTTTAACCTTCTTATTCCCACTCTCTCTTTGGTTTACTGGTGCCCACATTCATTCCAGCAAAATCCCCCAGATTAACAATTTCAGTGTCTCCAAGTTCTGTGAAGAATATAGGTGAACTACCTGGATCCAAAGAAGGGCCTACAACTTCCAAACTGCCCTTGCTTCTTGTTGATTTAAAACCTTTTCATCTCAGAATTAACTAAACCATCATAGCTGAGAAATATAAAATTTCTTGGCACTGTTTCTCATATTACAGTAATTAATTAGTAACTTAATCAGTAATGCAGTTTTAGAATTTTGGAATTGTGTTAAAGCTTGAATTTCAACTTAATCAATCAAGTTAAAAAAAACAAATTTAATTTAACTTGCATCTTTTCATTAGAAAATATCTAACTTAATCAATAACTTGATTTTAACTAGTTAGTTCATATCATTGACAATCCAATCCATAACATTTTTAAATCAGAACCCATACACATACAGGCACTAGTAGATGCTAGTAGCCATGTGATGGAAGTGAGTTACAAGTGTCTGCTTTACTCCTCCCCCTCCATCCAGCCATGCATATAGAAATTTGATGGGATTGACTGAGGCAAGGTGAATGGTGTAATGTGTGTGTTTGTGTGTTGAACTTCTGGCAAAATTGATGTGATCAAAACTGAAGATCTCTGGAGCTGCTTTTAGCTATTAAAACTTTCCAGCAGACGCAGTTACATTTCTCTTGCATGATGTTTGGCCACTGGACAATTAATAGTTTTGTTCTTGATCAAATAAAGCAATGATTTCCTACTCTGTCCCTCAGTAACATCACTTCACATGGGCAACAACAACCAGACTTTTGAGGTGGAAACATAGGAAAAAAATCTAATTTAGCTAAACCAAAAACTGTACAGGTTGTATCTTTACCTCAATCCTATTCTTGTTGGAATACATGGCAATGTAGCCTCTTTCCTTTTCCTTTCCTTTCCTTTCCTTTGTTTTTTTTTTCTTTTTTGTTTGCTTGTTAGTTTGTTTTGGATTTGGTGTGTGAATGCAAACCTTTGCATACATACTACTGCACACGTTTGCAGGTTGACATTTCAGCTCTCCCACCTCTACTGGCTTCACTTTATAGAAGTACAGGTGGACAATCAGAATGAAGGGGAAACAAAGGCTGTTTGAATAAGTGAATCTGTGAATATGTACTTGCATTGTGGAAATCCAACCCCACCCCATTGATGATGTGATCATCTGACCAGACATAAACTGATACAGTGAACTTGCACACACAATAGAAATAACCCTTAGCACCAATGTGGCTGGCTATGTAATGGGGCTTCCATGTGGTTTTCCAGATTTCAGTTTGGATAAAAACAAATGTGTGTGTAGCAGTAAAGGGATCAAACTGGAGCAGGAATACTATGCATTGGAGCTGGGATACAGTCCTTGTGTAGCTTCAGTCTAAAGTTACATATAGATCCTTCCCTCTTACCTTCAGAGTCAATTCCTCAGAGTTTTGAATGTTATGTTCTGGAAGCCAATCAAGAAAACATTAAATCTTACATCCAAAAATATGATTTCATTCTTATTAGGAAGCAATTGCTCCACCCTTCTGTATCCAGCTGCCTCCTAGTGAAAACTTCATCAACCATTTTGGAGAGAATGCTTATGATAATAAAGCTCAGTTGACCACTGTAAAAATAAATTATCTCATTTCCATCCCCCCTCTTTTTTTCCTTTATAACATTATTTTTATATCAAATGCTTTGAAATGCAAGGGAAAGAGAGATCCACACATATATGATATTTGCAGTCACACACACACAACAAACACCACCATGTTGGCTCTTAAATCAATAAAAGAAATAAAAGCAGAAGTTAAAATGTTGTTGGCTTTTGTTTTTTTGTAAAGGGAAAAAAGAGCATTTGCTAATGTCTAACTGTGATTGAAAGGTTCATGTTCAGCAAGTGATCCTGGCTATGATGATAAGAATGTTAAAAGTATTTCCTTATTTCCATATGTGAAATGGTGGAGAATATGCAGTCACAAACATTTAGCATTCATTTAGGAGGTAGTGAATTACTGTATAGGTCAAGTCAAAGGCTTTCTAGAAAGGAACTGCATTTATTTCTTTGTTCTGAAAAAAATTTTTTGAAGAAAGCATAAGAAGGTAGTTCTGGGCTTGAGGACACGAGGAAACAAAAATGAATGGGTGGAGTGTGTGTGGTGTGTGTGTGTTTTAAGAACACTTTTTGGTCCATGTGGAACAAATGGCAGAATATTGTGCAAAATGCATAAGCCCAAGAGAAGATGTTGAGCAACATTATTACAGCCTTTTCATAAGCCATTAATACTGTTTACCCAAAACATGTATGAAATAGGCTATTACAAAATTACAAAGAGCACCCTATACAAAGTATTGCCTGTCGGGTAAACAAAGAATCACCTTAAGTTGGACCACAGAGTGTGAACAGATGTTGTTTTTGTTGTTTTTAAAAGGTAATGAAGAACAGATGCTCTGTCTTAAAATTGTAATCCAAGTGGTTTTTCCTTCTCCTGTTTCTTCAGGCAGATCAGCTGGAGAAGGCCACCTAGTAAGTTAATCTCTTCAGAGAAATGCCAGTTCAAAAACACAACAACAAAAAACTAGATGACTTTTCTACAGCAATGTGTAGTCTCATCACAATGATATCATTTGATATTATACCAACTCTAATTGTTCTTGATATTGTATTTAACACAGAGTATTTCCCCCAGAAGCCAATGGCTAGTTTTAAACGATGCTGATGTGTGGTGTGGTGTGTGTGTGTGTGTGTGTTCATAAATATCAGTACATATGGCTTTCCCCCCCAAAGCAGACTGAAAACAGAAATTGTTGGGGGTTCAAGCCACTAGAACTCTGCAGTTGTCACAATGAAAGGATCTACAGTATATCATAGTCTCGCCCACAAACACTTCGCAATACAGCCTGGTTTTGCAACAGCTTAAAAATGAATGCAAAGGGTAGGCATGTATTGTTGAGCTGAAAATCTGTCTGGATGTGACATGTGATGTATGAGTCAACAGTGCCAATAACGAATAATAATAACGATGCTTGGGGGGTGTATAAAAAATAAACTAAATATGGTAGATTTTCAAAGCCAGAAGTAGTCCCAAATACTTGCAGAGATCCTTTAGTAAGTTTTTTTTTCTCCCTCCCCTCCTTATAAGCCAAAGTAGGCATGGCAACCAGGGCAGATCTGGGGACAAATTTTTCTCCCTGCATTCCTCGGGGGCAGAAATTTGGATTTTAAAAATGTTGTTTTGAAACATGGGTATGTCTAAAACTATTTAAAGAATAACAATGAGTGTTTCTGCAGCCTATTTATAAGATGATTTGCAACATCTGGAGGTTTCTGAGAGAGGTAGTGTTGATAGCCAGCCCAGAAGGTAACATATTGGGGAAGTCAGGAGAAGATCATGGCAACAACTACATGCTACTGTATGTTAGCTGCTCTTTGGCTACCCTTGAGCTAAAGAGAACACTCGAGTTTTTATGATTTTCTCTTTGTGACTCCCAAACTGTGTGCTGAGTGTTGAAATGACCCCCCCCTCCAATTACTGTATGTTTAACCTCCTCGTCAGAGGGTTGAAGGAACCTCCTAGAGAAAGTTTTGGTAGGGTATGGCAGCTATAGCCATGATTTGGACACCAGGGACTGCTGTCACACTACAAAAGTAAAGCCATTTGGACACCACTTTGACTGTCATGGCTCTATTATTATTATTATTATTATTATTATTATTATTATTATTATTATTATT
>NC_056523.1:162735658-162764401 GCF_019175285.1 Sceloporus undulatus
TATATAGTGCTGTAGATTCTGGAATTTGCAGCTTGATGGGGCACCAGAAGTCTCTGACAAGGAAAGCTAAAATCTCACAAAACTACAAATCGGAAAGGAGGGACCCAGCTAACAGGGAGAGGCCAGGGGAGTTTTGGGGCCACAATACTCCAAACTGTTCCCAGAGTATCCTGGCCCATGCAGACACCATGGCCCTTATCACACAAGGGGTTTTGCAGCTCAGATTCGGATTCACTCCTGGTCCAACCATGCAAATTCACCTTAAAACATGATGTATTATCACACATGATTGCTTTCTATGGGGGGTTCTTTCCAAGGCAGATCCACAGTCAATCCGAAGTGACTCTTCATTTTTGTGAATTTGGTAACAAGCGAATTCACAAAAATTGTTTCCAAGCTCACTTCAATTTCAATCCGAATTGGTCTGGTGTGGAATGTGACTTTTCTTCTGTCCTGATACACCCCCCCCCCCCAAATCCAAAGTCCCACATTTCCCATGATACGGTGCTGCAATTTTGCTCCATTCACTTCTGGTGCTTCTTCAAGAGTGGAGGGCACGCCTGGATGTAGCTGACAATGGAGGGGGCGATTGGAGGCTGGGGGGAGAGATGGGAGCAATGGAGGGGGGCATCGGAGGCTGGAAGGAGAGATGACAGGAAGAATTCATGTGAGGGTTGCATTCACGTGAAACATGAAACAGGAAGAGGTGATAGGAACAGAAGGGGCGATCTGGAGCTGGAGGGAGAGATGACAGGCACTCCAACTTCGAGAATTCCATAGCCTCGAGACGGGAGCAATGGAGGGGGTGATGTGGGGCTGGGGAGAGAGATGGGAGCAATGGAGGGGACGATCTGGGGCTGGAGGGAGAGGTGACAGGAACAATTCATGTGAGGCTAGCATTTACGTGAAACAGAAACCAGGAAGTGGCTCCCTTCTTCACCCCGGAAGCATAAAAGGTCTCAATGCATTCAGAGCCCCACTGAGCATGCGCAAGGATCCCAGTTCAAATCATTGAATCCACATGGTATGTAACAGTGTGATAATTTAATGTACACTCGCTCCGCTTTGACTCAGGAATCACCACAATTTTGTACTTCACATGTGATAATTCATCACATGAATTGCCTTGGATTTGAATTGATTATGCTTCCCCTTCACTTTGGATTGGCTCTGGATTAGAGTTCCAGTCTCATATGTGATAAGGGCCTATGTAACTACTGGGATCACCTCCCTGAGGGAACACATTCTTTGGAACTGACCATTCACACTGTACACTACACAAATATAGCGCTATGATTTAACTGCTACCTGAATGCATCCTATGGGATTCTGTAGAGTTTGTAGTTTGCTCAGATGCAGCCCAAGAGCAATCCGGATGAAGGTTCCACAGGCTCCTCCCTCAACTACCAATCCCAGGATTTGACAGTATGCAGCCATGGCAGTTAAAGTGGAATCATAGTGCTACAATTCTAAAGTGTGAATGGTTCCCAAAGCATACCCTTTATGACTTGTATTCAAAGCTCAGTTCTAATCACTTGCATCCCCTCCCCTGGTTTTCTTAAGTCATTGTCTTCACAAGAAAAGAAATGCTAGCCCCAGTCTCACCTCAGTTTTGCTGCAACTGAGATATTAAGAGAATAGAAACATACCATTTCTGGAACTTTTGTTACCTGACCTCACTTCAATAGGGCCCAGTACAGATTAGCAGAAAGGGGTGGCCAGAGGGGCGGCCCTTTCTCCTCTGGATCATTGTAGCGGCAACCACACAGCCGCAACAACAATCTGGTGCAAAAAGGAGCTCCAAAATGCTCTTTCCCACGATGCCGCCAAGGCACCATTTGTGCCCTGCGGCATCGCAGTGATGTGTCTTGTGTGCTGCCCTATTTGGACGCATAGCCCTGGTGGCGCAGTGGTTAAATGCCTGTACTGCAGCCATTCACTCAAAACCACAAGGTTGCGAGTTCAAGACCAGCAAAAGGGCCCAAGCTTGACTCAGGCTTGCATCCTTCCAAGGTCGCTAAAATGAATACCCAGACTGTTGAGGGCAAATTAGCTTACTTGCTAATTAGCTTACTTGCTGTTCACCGCTATGATCTTTGGAATAGCGGTATATAAATAAAAAAACAAAAAACAAAACAAAAAACAAAGACATGTCACGGGCATGTACGCTGTATGGACAGCACTGCGTCAAGATGGCACCACCCATATGTATTAGGATTCGGGATCATGCGGTTGCTGCACACTCCCAAACCCTAAAATTGCTGCCACCATGCCACAAAGTACCTATTTGTACCAGGCCTAGGGCATGTGGTACCATTGATGGTCCCCATGCACTCTCTTTTCCATCCCTCTTAACTCTGCCCTGTGCCCTATCTAGCATGACTTTTATTTTTTTAAAAAAAAATTATATAACACAATTCCAGAGTTATGGGAATGCAATTTTTAATAAAGAAAATAAAGTGAAAAAAATGGGGGAAAAGAAAGAAAACAATTTGCCTAGGAATAGCAAACCGGGGGGGGGGGGGGGGGGGAGGAGACTGACACCACATCATTGTCCAATATCAGGACTGCCATAGACTGTCACTTATCACACCTGTGGAATAATGGGGTGACTTATTGATGAAGTGCAATTGGCTGCTTATTGATGAACTTCCCTGAAGATGCCTTCTAACAATGCTTCAATAGCATGGCAGCAATGGACCAGAGGCACCATCATGTGATAAGTAATGTCAAAGGTAGTATTCTCTTGCTACAATTGAGATTTAAAACCCACATGTGATAAAGTTCTAAGTACTGGATCTCCCATCAGCCATGGAACTCAGTAGTTAGTATTGCTTAACCTGCTGCACAGGACTGATGCAAGAAACTAACTAATTATTCCTGCTTTTAAAAATGTGTGTTTTCTCTCCAGTTATTAATAACAAAGGCTTTTAAGCCAATCTGCTCCTTATAACTGTAAGGAGGGAGGGGGGAGGAATTGGCATACAGACAGCACTGCACTCTACAGAACTGAAATATAATTATTTTAATACCTCCTGAGCCATGATAAAATCTTCACCCTGCCCCATCTACAGCCAGATGTTTGACGTCTATGTTTCTGCCTTTTTCATTAATGTAATTTTTCAATTTCCTGTTTGTGTCCAGGCTTGATTTATTTTCCATTGATTTTGGTTTGAGTTAAAATGTATAAAAGCCTGGCACTTCTCTCTCTCCCTCCCTGTCTTAAATTTATTTTGTCTGCGTAAGTCTATTTTACTTTTTGATTGCCTCATTGTTTTCTGGAAACAATGAAGCAAATGAGATTGAAAGGACAGCTGCAAACAGCTGGGCTGGTTAACCAGGTGTCCAAGGATTTGAGTTTGAAAACCTTTTAGGAATTAGTAATTCTGAGAACACGCAACATAACTCAGTCCAGATGGACAAAAGTTTCTTCAGTTGTATGACCTGTGTCAGTTCAAAGGATGTTTCCTTTATCAGTCATTTGGGAAATATTTTGATCTTTAAAAAATGGTAATAGAGCTTCATTACCTTAAATACTAAATGTTAGTCATTTTCTCCTCCTTGTTTGCCAGAATATAGTTAGTGCCTCATTCTCTTCAGATATTATCAAATAAGCAGATACACCCTGAATATACTGTAGCCCTAAATCTTGCTGGTAGTCCCAATTAGAGTAGACCCCCTGAATCAATGGGAATAGGTAATGGTGTACCAAGATCATTTTTAGTCTGGCTTCAGGCCCAAGTATGGGACAGAGGTTGCTTTGATGGACAACCTAAGGTAGATGGAGGAGTGTGCCCCAGTTGGTTCTGTTGGACCACTCAGTGGCTTGTGATATCATTGACCATGATATCTTCCTTTCATTGTAGGATGAAACTTGGGGCCACTGTTTCATGCTGGCTTGGGTCCTTCCTGGAGGACAAACTCAGACGGTAGTGTTGCGAGATTCCTGTTGGACACCCTGACTGTTGATCTGTGGGGTTCCTTGTGGTTTGGTTTAGTTTCCCTCCCTATTCAACATATGTATCAAACCACTAGGAGAGACTGAATAGAGTTTTGTTCTTCAGTGCTACAAATATGCTTCTAACAACCAGGTCTATCTTCCTTTCAATATAAGGAAGCTACAGTGGACCTTCCATATCAGCAGGCTGATATTCACAAATTTGATAGACCACAGATTGCCAGACCCCATATTATTCAATGGCAGCCTGTGCATGTGGACATGATGCTGTGTCCATGCACACATTGCCACAACTGAATATGGGGTGTGACTATGCTTTTTGCCATCCATAGGGGAGTGGAAAACCGAACCCCCACAGAGCCCATAGTACTTCAGTACTAAACAGTACTGTCTGGTATCAGTAACAGAGTGGGAAAAGTGAACAAACTGAAATTCAATCCAAACAGGAAAGATATTCCTTGTCAATTGAAAGGCAGATCAGGGAACAGAGATTCAGTTTGTGCTGGATGTCATTATAGTCTCCCTGAAATCTGAGGTTCACACCTTGGGTGTCTCAGCCCTAAGCTTGAATGCTCAGGCTTCAGCAGTGCTCAGGAGGGTATTTGTGTGGTTAAATGTACTGTGCCAGCTGCACCCATTCCTGGAGATGTCAAATCTAGCTGTAGCGACTCATATCTTGATTACATCCTGTTTGGATTATTGTAACATATTGTGCATGGGGTTGCCTTTAGAAACTATTTGGAAACTTCAGCAGGCCCAGAATGCTATGACCAGGCTGTTGACTCAGGATGGTTACAGTCAGTGAACATAAAAACTTCATTCTGTACTACTCCCTTTTCTGGACACAATTCAAAGTCTTGTTTTTCACCTTAAAAAACCTACATGGCTTGGGTCCAGACAAAAATGTATCACTTCATATGAGGCTGCCCATGATTTAAAATCTTTGGGGGAGGAGGTTTTTTATTGGTCCTGCCACCATCATCATCACTGTCACAAGAGTATTTGGTGATACCACAGGAGAGGACCTTCTTGGTGGATGCTCTTTGGCTATAGAATACCACCTACACATCTCTCCTTTCACTGGCTGTCAAAGACCTTTCATGCTGTCCTTTATATAGGCTATGCTGTACTTTTTTCTCAGTTATGTTTTATATTCTTTTTAACAATTTTTGTTTAGTCCTTTTTTAATCTGATAGTTTAATTTTTTTTCATTATTGTGTTTTATTTTAGCAATAGTCCATTTTAATCTATGCTGTAAGATGAAATGGATCCCACACTGGGATGGAGACATGGTAGAAATTAAATAAATAAAACAAATATAAGTCCACACTTGTGTTTGTTTCATTGACTGAATGGGTCTACCCCAGTTGGAACTCACAATTGGATTTAAACTTGTGTGAAAATGTGGTGTGGCATGTAACATATGACCATTACAAGGCAGCTTTTCATTTAACCACGCATATATTAGGAACTGTGGTCAGTACTCACTGGGTGCCTGGATTTTGTGTAGGACATGCCAGTGGTTAATGTCTCTTCCTTTAATTGCATATCAGCGATGTATATATTGTAATTATTCATTCCTTGCTCACATATTTGAGATCCTATTTCATAGCATAGCTCTGCCCACATAGTTTCTTGTCATTCCCTCTCTATCCAGGGACTGTCAAGCCCTAAGAAGAGCCATTTCTGCTACTTACCACTGGGAACCAGGGGGAGAAGGGAGATGATTCATACCATGAAGTGCCAGCTGGACATACAATCAGCCCTCCATATCCACAGATTCAAGCAGCCATAGCTTGAAAATATTTTAAAAATATATAAATTCTAAAAAGCAAACCTTGATTGTTCAATTTTATACAAGGGGAACTATTTCACTACACTGTTGCATTTGATGGGACATGAGCATCCACAGATTTTGGAATCCATGGGAGAGGTTCTGGAATTGAACACCAGTGGATACCAAGGGCCCACTGTAGTTTGGTGGAAGAAAGAAACAAAGGCGCACTCATGGACAGAGTGTACCATCCTTTTCCTTCCCCTGGGATCCTAGAGCACAGCACGTTGGTCATAGTGCACCTACAGCAAGTGTGTGGGTAACTGTGGAAGGCTAGAAGGCTGTAATAGCCCACCAGGAGACCTTGGAGGACCATACCACCCATCATACCCACAGCAAAAAATAGAAAAAAAGAAATTGCCCCCAAAGTCCTCTAGTGAGTGTGGATGATATTTGCGCCATGTTTTCCCTCCTCTTCCATCACTGCCACTAATGGTCCATTTTGGTCCATGGAGAGGCCTTTCTTTACAACAACAAGAGAGAGGTTGCTTCCTGTTGGCTTTCTGTTTCACAACAAGGCTTCTCAGAAAAGGAAAAGGGTGCTCAACCTAAGGATAATGGAGCAGAGGACAGAATAAGGGAATTTCAGCACAGAATAAGCAAAGGGATAGTACAGGAATACTGAAAAAGCAGAATATAAATATATTATTATTATTGTTATTGTTATTGTTATTGTTATTGTTATAAAATAATTGAGGTCAGGTTCTTATTGTGAAGTTTTGATTTGGAACTTTGAATAGGAGAAGATGGCAAAATGCTAACAGGGGACAGAGAAAAGGCAGAATTACTCAACACCTTCTCTGCTTCAGTCTTCTCAGAAAAGGCAAAAGGTGCTCAACCTGAGGATAAAAGAGCAGAGGACTGAATAAGGGAATTTCAGCACAGAATAAGTAAAGAGATAGTAGAGGAATACCTGGTTAATCTAAATGAATATAAATCTCCAGGGCCAGATGAACTACATCCAAGGGTATTAAAAGAACTGGCAAAAGTAATATCGAAGCCATTGGCAATAATCTTTGAGACCTCCTGGAGAACAGGAGAAGTCCCAGCAGACTGGAGGAGGGCAAACGTTGTCCCCATCTTCAAAAAGGGGAAGAAAGAGGATCCCAACAATTATCGTCCAGTTAGTCTGACATCAATACCAGGAAAGATTCTGGAGCAGATAATTAAACAGAGAGTCTGTGAACATCTAGAAGGCAATGTCATAATCACAAAGAGTCAACACAGGTTTTAGAAAAACAAGTCATGCCAGACAAACCTAATCTCTTTCTTTGATAAAATTACCAGCTTGTTAGATGAAGGGAATGCTGTGGATATAGTATATCTTGATTTCAGTAAGGCCTTTGACAAGGTTTCCCATGACATTCTTGCAAACAAGCTTGCAAAATGTGGGCTAGACAAAGGAACTATTACATGAATTAGTAATTGGTTGACTGGCCAAACCCAAAGAGTGCTCAACAATGGCTCCTTTTCATTCTGGAGAGAAGTGACCAGTGGGGTCCCACAGGGCTCTGTCCTGGGCCCAGTGCTATTCAAATCTTTATCAGTGACTTGGATGACAGAACTGGGGGCACACTTATCAAATTTGCAGATGACACCAAATTAGGAGGAATAGCTAATACTACAGAAGACAGGATCAACATTCAAAACAAACTGAATAGACTAGAAAACTGGCCCAATGCTAACAAAATGAAATTCAACACAGAGAAATGTAAGATACTGCACTTAGGGCGGAAAAATGAAATGCACAGATATAGGATGAGAGACACCTGGCTGAATGAAACTATGTGTGAAAGGGATCTAGGAGTCCAAATAGACCACAAGTTGAATATGAGTCAACAGTGTGATGTGGCAGCTAACAAGGCCAATGCAATTTTAGGCTGCATCAATAGAACTATAGTGTCTAGATCAAGAGAAGTAATAGTGCCACTGTATTCTGCTCTGGTCAGGCCCCACCTGGAATATTGTGTCCAGTTCTGGGCACCACCATTTAAAAAGGATGTTGAGAAACTGGAACGTGTCCAAAGGAGGATGACTAAAATGTTGAAGGGTCTGGAAACCATGTCCTATGAGGAACGACTAAGGGAGCTGGGGATGTTTCGCCTGGAGAAGAGAAGGTTAGGAAGTGATATGATATTTGAAGGGATGTCATATTGAGGAAGGAACAAGCTTGTTTTCTGCTGCTCCAGAGACTAGGACCCAGAACAATAGATGCAAGCTACAGGAAAAGATATTCCACCTCAACATTAGGAGGAACTTCCTGACAGTAAGGGCTGTTCAACAGTGGAACAAACTCCCTTGGAGTGTAGTGTAGTCTCCTTCCTTGGAGGACTATAAACAGAAGCTGGGTGGCCATCTGTCAGGCAGGCATGCTTTGACTGGAAATTCCTGCATGGCAGGGGGTTGGACTGGATGGCCCTTGCGGTTTCTTCCAACTCTATGATTCTCCTGGAGCTAAAATGGCAAGAGGGCCAAACTTGTGATACAAATTCCCCACTCACCAGAGGGGGTTTTTGCAGGGGGGGGGGGATGAAAAAACTTTGGCAGGAAGGCCCAGGGGTCACAAAAATGTCCCTGCAGCAATCTGTGGCCCATGGGCTGCATTTTGCCACCCATGAACAACAGCATGCTAAGCAAAAATGTTGCAGGACTTGTCCTATCATAAGGAAGAATGAGGTTGTTGTATCAGGTGGCAGATGCTAGGAAGTAGGAGAGAGCATACAGCCTGCACTGCAATCCCCTAAAATAGCTTATTTCAGATGTGGTAGAGGATGATTTCCCATTGCCGGAGAGTAACAGCAATAGCAAGTACATTTCTATACCGCTTATCAGTGCACTAAAGTACTCCCTAAGCAGTTTACAATATGTAAGGTAATTGCCCCCCCCCCCCCCCCAAAAAAAAAAGCTGGGTACTCATTTTAGTGACCTACAGAAGGATACAAGGCTGAGTGGACCCTTGAGCCCTGCCTGGGATTGAACTCACAACCTTGTGGCTATGAATGGCTGCAGTACCTTCATTTAATCACTGTGCCACCAGGGCTCTTACTTGCTATTGCCAGAGAGCAATTCAACTGCCAGGCCAGTTGACATTTATGTATAGAATAGGAGGGTGGTTGTTGTATATTGTTGTTTGTCTCAGACAGGAGAATTTCAAGGGCTGGTCTTGACATGCAAACAGTATACCTCTAGCCTTTTGTCTGCACTGTCCCCATTCATGGCATGAGGCAATGACAGAGTTCTCATGGTCACAGGAGATATGGTTGATAGAAGAGTAGGACAAGAGGTACTTTGACTATTTCCTCTCTCATTGGTTTAGACCATTTATTTCTGCCAAGCTTTTTCTGATTTAAACTATTGCCTTGTTCTGAATATATTCAACCAGCTTCTTTGAATGCTTCCTAGTTTAAACTAAATTGTTATTTTAAAGTTGCAAACTGTTCTCAGCACCCTTTTGAAGTTCCAAAGGCAGTTCCCCGGACAGTTAAAATAAATCAAAAGAATTTTTAAAATTTTAAAAGTACAGGACATTCCAGGTGAACACTAAGGCGGGTTACAGACCGCCGAAAAGCGGTGGCCTGCACCCGCCCGTTTCCCTGCCGGATCGGGGCCTCAGCAGCCAGAGCGGCAGCTGCTGAGGCCCCAATCCGCTGTTTTCCAGGCCGCGGGGAAGCGGCAAAATACCACTTCCCTGCCTCCTGGAAAGGGGTGTCCTTGGGGCTCCAAGCCCCAAGGACACCTCACGACGGCAGGGAGGAGGAGAAAGGGGCTACTTAGTGCCCAGCGACGCAAAGCCAGGAAGGAGCTCTGAAACGGAGCTCCTTCTGGGGCCTTGGAAAGGGCGCACTAGGCACCCTGGGCGGCCCCAATACATCACAACCGCGCCACCTCATTTGGAGGCGGCGCGGTCGTGACGTAGTGATGGCGGCGGCTGTGTGGAATGGCCACCGCCATTTTCTACACGCGGAACGCGTACTAGGGTTAGGGGCGTCCGGAAAGGACGCCCCTTTCTAACCCTGGTACGCGTTCATCACATACTTTAAGGCCCGCTTGTAACGGGCCTATGTCATTGTTGTTCTTTTAAAAAACTGCTTTCACATGTTGGTACATAGGGTGCATGTATGGTGTTGTAATAATTCCATGGTGTGTGAAGTGATCTGCATTCATAGTTTTAAATGTGTCCCAACTAATCATCAGTAGTCTGGATCTCCAAGATCAAGTTTGGGAAGAGTTGCTTCAGGAGATTCACTGAAATTACTTTTCTTAATATGGTTGCCCCATACTGTGAGCCTTGTTCACAGATGGCACATATGACATCAAGAAAGGTATGAACCTACCCCAGTTGCATTATCAGCCAACACAAACATCACAGACCTGCATTATACAGGGCAGAGCTTGTAAAGTCACTCTCTGATATCTCCAGTTAAAGTAGTCTCCAGTTAATGCCTCCCTCCCACATTTACCACGGCAGGCATTACTCCCCTGGGAGACCTTGTGGGGCTACAACCCCCACCACTAACACACACACACTTCAATTCCCACTCAGTGTCCACAAATGCCCTCTAAAGACTGGAAGGGGGTGCTTTGTGCCATATTTGAGCCAGTTTACTGAGTGAACTTGGTGAAAAATGCCCCCCATACCTCCTAGAGGGCACTTGGGGGCAAAATATTTTTTTCTGGAATATATTTACACCTAGGAGGCCTTGAAGATTACAAAAATAGGGCACTTTGCCTACCCCTCGGTTAAAGGCATCCTGAGTAGGATTGCTGGGGAAATTCTTGCCTGAAACCATGTATAGTTGCTGCCATCAGAATAAAAATACTAGCCAAATGGACCTATTGCATGTAAAAGACAGCTTCAGATACTATGACATTTCAAATGGCTAATCCCACAGGACACAGCTGTATTAGACAAATATTATTTATCTGCTCTTGAGATGCGCTATGACTCTGAATACAGTTTGAATTACATCACTAGATGGTTCATAGTCTCACATTAAGCCCCATGTTAACAGCACCCAAGCTAAGGTAGCCATGAATTAAGACTTTCTCTTCTGGAATCAAATGATTGTTCTCTCCTACCCAATTCCGCCCTGATTCTTCATGGAAGATCATATGTTCCCAGGCCAAATAGGCCTGAAACAACCTCTGATTCTTTCTGTGCAGCAACATGTTCAGGAAATAGTAGCATATGACTGATTGCCTATAAAAATGCACCAGAGTCTCTGAGGGTAACTAAAATGCTGCCAATTGTCCTAAAAGCATTTGTCTCTTGAAGCTCAGTCCAAAACAAATAGCCTGTGGATTATGGAAGCCAGAGCATGGACAACGGAATGCAAAAGAAACAAGTAGCAGAACAAAACTGGCTACTGAGTGTGGGTAGGTAGGTAACAATGAGAATACATGTACATCTTCCTACATAACAATCACTCCTATAGCAATTCCATACAGAAGCAAATCAGCTTCAACAAGGGTAGGAACCTGTGGAAATGATGGGTAAATGGCATGGAATATTCACATAGGTTTTCATACATGATGAATATATAGTTCTGGATTTTGCTGGATTATATATGATGAGAAGCTGGGATTGGGTATGTTGTTACAGTACACGCATCACATGTAAAGGCAGTCATGCAGTTGGCACATGTGACAAATTATGGACAGGTTGGAAAGCATTTTTTAAAGATAATACCTGAAGCATTTTCTATGATAGAATTTAGGGAGCATTTTCCATGCTGGGACATGTTTTGGGACCAGGCAGGGAGATTACTCCTGCCTTTTTTTGCCATTCCTGTTCAAGGCAACCTTGCCCTGACTCCAGATATTGAGCCACGCATGATAATCATACTCCATGCCATGTCATCAGAATGGTCAGGTTGAAGGTAATGAGATTTTCTTGTACCAAAAGTGTCCCAAAACAAAACTAGCCCCAAAAAATTGAACTGAGGAAGCCCACCAACAGGCTGTAAGTATGATTTAGGGTGCTGTCCAGTTGTATGGACCATGTGTCCCCCCCCCAAAAAAACAGGAATATTGCAGGGAATGTGCATTCCCCTTAAAACCCTTAAAATGTGAGTAAACAATGTCAAACATCCTGTACTCACCTCACTTCCGTCTGTCTGAAGGTTTTGTGATTTGAATCCACAGAAAGAGGACAAATGGACAAGCAGGGCAGTGAAGAGCAGAAGAACCTATTCAGGAAACAGAGGTCCACTTGACAACTTGTCCAAGGGCTTGTCAAAACCTAGAACTGGGATGATCTGGACGCCCAGCAGTGCATGAAGTTACAGCATGCATGTATGCAGGGTTACAGTGCACAGAGCTTGACCACTTTCTCCATAGACCACTGGACCTTTCTAAAGAAAAGCAGACTATAACTGCTTTTTAAAAATTTATTTTTTAAAAATGCTAAACTTTGGCATTATAAGCCAAAAGTTATTCGCATGGGATTTTTTTTTTATGTTGTCAAAACCCCCCCCCCCAAAAAATAGCAATAGAAGATCAAGGTTTTGGATTAGCTTTTTAGTTATTTGGCTTTGTTCTGTGAGTAGAATTTTGAAAGTAGAGATGCCATAAACACACTAGTGAGAGGAAAAATATAAAAAGATGACAATGTGATGATGCTACTACTTAAATACAATTTGTGATGGTCTTGTCCACCAGAGAATGGGTCCTTCTCTCATTTCAGGCTGGCTAAAATGGGGTCATTATTAAAGCAATCATTTGAATAGCAGCAACTTTTCTCATGGATTGTATATACTGCAGATCAAATAGATAAGAATGCGCCCTGAAGCAGGAAATGGTTTATCCACTGCACTTAAACATTTCCTGAGAGGAGAGAACTGTAGCATAAACCACGAACAATAACAGTGGAAAATTGTTTCTCTCTTCAGATGCTGACGGGAGAATGACAATATTGCCCAAAAGTGTTCTGAAAATAATGGATGTCTTTCCTAATTGGGGGTGCAGATGTTTCTCTCATTTGTTCAGAAAGGACTTGGTTTGAAAACTACTTTGGAATGCATGCAATCATCTGTTGCCACCTGCTGGCAAGAAATTGGCACTTGCAAATTTACAACTGAGCTTCATGGCTCAGGTGAAGAATGCAATATCTAAACCTTGCTTGATTTGCACCAGGGGGAAAAACCTCAAGAGCAGCCTGTCCAAATCCACACATAATCCCATCCTCCATCTTGGTCAGACTCAGCACACACTTTCAGAATTTTTGCCTTTAACATTTTCTACAGCAATGAGTTTCCATTAAAGGTGTCTACCACCTGCAAATGATACAGTCCTGTTACAGAATGTTGGTGCCATCCTCTTATGGAGTCTTACAAAAGCTATTTTGCATGTTGCAATATGTGGCAGATTTGGGTGACTCTGTTATGCTTGGGCCCTGTCCCTTACTACAAGAAAACTTCGGTTGAGGGTGTCCTTAATGTGAAACAGGTATTGCATTTATTTGGATAAAGCTTTTATCCTATCTCTAGACATCAGACCTTGGTGTGTTTTTTAAAGTCATTTATTTCTATTACAAAAGAAGGTAGGATGAGATGAAACTTCAAGAGAATGTTCTTAGTGTGACGACTAAGAGCAATTTGGAATCAACTGTGGGATCCTTCAATGAAGTCTGATAATTCCAGTGTCACTGGGGTGGTGTATCCACTCTGAACATTATAAAGGTCCAAAGTGCTGAACTCTGCTGCAGAGTTTGGACTAAACCCTGGAGCAGATTCACCATCTCACTGACATCAAAGCCACCAGCTACCACTGGTCACAGGAAAAGATCTGATGGCGTTCTGTTTGAAAATCATGTGTTATATCAAATAGCAACCCAATAGCCACCAAGAGTTAGGTTGCCTTCCATTTCAGAGGACATCCACTCCATACAGGGCCTTATAGTGGTGGCCCTCCTGCATCATCATTGCTTTCCCCATCTATGATGGCAGGCAGTTGTGGGCAGCAGTGGTACTCCAAGGAACACTGGCTGTTTTAGAACCTGGACTTCAGGGTAAGCAAAGTGCAGCCCTTCAAATATCAATGGACTGCAGCTCCCATCAGTCCCAGTCAGTATAGCCAATGGTGAGGAATGCTGGGACTTGCAGTCCAACAATTCCTAGAAGGCCAGTCTTGAACTTTTTCTGCAATGCTCTTGAGCAGCCCAAGTGTAGCACCACTTCAGGGCATCATGGAAAGTTTAAATAGTAGCTCCAATAACTGGCAGTCAGCTTGGATCTATTATTTAATTTTGCCATAGCCAATTTTGCACAGTTCAGCACAATTCATTGTGCTTGGTTTTCAGTAGCTGGTGAGAGGCCCTTCCTCCATGTTCTAATACTTCTTTGGCTTTCAGAGGAGAAGAGAGCAGCCACCATCTGCAGGACTTAATCCTCGCCTCCACTGCCATCCCCTTTTCCTATGTGTCATGCCTTATTTAGATTGTAGATCTGAGAAATGTCAAATCAACAATTTGTAAGCCACTCTTTAGCCATTTTGGCTGAACAGCAAGGTATAAATGCTCTAAACAAACACATGAAGGTCTTGAAACAACACTTTTTACAGACATCTATGTTAATTTGCTGCAGCATGAAAAGAAAAAAGAGAGGGGGGGGGGGAGAGTGGGGAAGCTAGTAGCATCTTTGAGACTGTTTTATTTTCATATGAACTCTCATGGATTTCAGTCCACTTCTTCAGATGCAATGACAGAATTAATGCCTTTTAATTAGCAGTTGAGTAGTTGTGGGGGTGGGCATAATAGGATACAGAAAGATGCCATTTGTGGTACTGACCATAAAACTTCAAACACCTGTGTAAAATTATATTGGTTTGTCAGGCTGGTGTATAGGTCTAAGGTGGGAAAGGAACAAATCTGCTGATTGAAGTCATTTCCTTTGAAATTTGAAAGTATCTTTGCAAGAATTCATTTGCTGCTTGCATGGTTGTGAGGACCTATATATTAATATTTGTGATATGCTGTGAAGTCATTATCTTTGTTCATACCAATGCTAATGGCTTGGAAATTATGAATATATCTCACTTCTCTTTATGATCATCAGTTGAATTTGTTTGTTTGAGAACAGCTGCTTGTAAGTCAGAGACTTTATGTCCAAGGAGGATGAAATGCTCTGCATCCAGCTTTTAGGTACCATTGGCAGGGTACAGACCGCCCACAAAGGGCGACCTGCTGGAGCCTGGATTTCTGCTGGAGGGAAGCCTCAGCTGCCAAACCACAAGGCTTCCCGCAGATGGAAAAAGAATCCACAAAAAGGGGGGTCTTTTTTGTGTCACACTTGTGATGCCTAAGTGCGCAAATGCCACACTCATGAGGTCACAAGCGCGGCGCGACATGCGAATGCTATGCGTCCATCACATCGTAATGGTGGCACCTGTGTAGACAGGATGCCGCCATTTTGCCGTCGCCAGAACGTACTAGGGTTAGGGAGCGTGTGCATCGTGTGCGCTCCCTAACCCTAGTGACGACAACGCCACACCAAATTTTGCCCGTCTGTACCGGGCCATTGTTTCTAATGTTGGATCTGTGTCCTTTTCTTGTCTTGAATACAGTCTGTTAGAAAATTTATGGCCAGTGCCACAAATTATACCTTTCTGTATCCTATTATACTCTGATCCCAGTCCCACAACTATGCAACTGCTAATATATCCTCAGGTTTGATAACAGTCCCATCAGTGAGTTTTTCATGCTAAAATAAAGCTTAAAGGGATTCCTCCCTCACTTTCTTTTTTGTGAAAGAACAATTGGGGTGCGGTATTCAGAGTATTGTAAAGCTTCAAATTTCTGCTGCTACATCTAGCATTGTTTTTAATCTCCCCAAATCATTGTGGATTAGGTTAGGTTGAATATTGGTTCTCACAGTCATTTTTAACACCATGTAGTATATGCAATATGAGAGTCAGCATGGTGAAGTGCTGGACTATGTCTCTGAAGACCAGGGTTCAATTTCCAGCTCAGCCATGAAACCCACTGGGTAATCATGGCCAAGTAACATGTTCTCAGCCATGGGGAAAGGCAGTGGCAAACCTCCTCTGAACAAATCTTGCCAGGAATCCTCATGATAGGGTCTCCTTAGAGGTGCCATAGTTGGAAACAACTTGAAGACACACACACAACAACAACAAAACCTTTGCAATGTGTCACTTGGTGCATGGTGCATGGATTTTGCTTTGAGGTCTGAGAACTGCATCCAGAAAATCATCCTGCCACTTTATCATGTCGTTAGATCAATTATTTTTATACAGAGCACCCCAGGTCCTGCCTGATGATAACACCCCATTGCTGGCTTCACTGAGTAGTGTAAACATGGGAGCTTTGCACAGAAATTTCACAGGCTATGTCTCTTACATACAATGGCCTTGTGGGGTTGATGTTTACAGTGATTCGTTTATTTATTTCCCACCTTTCTCCTTATACAGGATCCAAGACAGCTTACTGTATTCAAAAAACAGTTAACAGTACTGTTTAAAATGATTCATATAAATGTTAAAGAAACAACAACAGTTCAGTTAAAAACAGAAGATTAAAACAGTATAAAATACCAGTAAGACATAGTAAAAAAAAAAAAAAAAGATTCTTAAAAAAAATCCATTCCTCCCCCCTAAAATTATAATCCAAAAGCCTCCCTGAAGAAAATGATCTTTGCTTGCTGGAAGAAGAAAGAAAAAGGGAGCCAACTGAACTTCCATGGGAAGGAATTCCACAACCTGGGAGAAGCCACCAAGACGACTCTCTCCTGTGTCCTTACCATATATGCCTGTGATCTTATGTACCCATATGTTGAGGGTTTTGGATCTCTGTTTATGGCTGCTACCAAACTGCAGAATTAATACAGTTTGACACCATTCTATCTGTATGGTTCCATCTTATGTATTTGTAGTTTGTTATGGCACCAGAACGTTCCACTAGAGAAATATCTCACAAAATTACAAATCCCAGAATTCCATAGCATTGAATTACGGCAGTTAAAGTCTTGTCAAATTGCATTAATTCTGCAATGCAGATGCAGCCCTGTACAATATTTTCTGAAGTTCCAAAACAATATAATATCAGCAAGGCATCTGATGGCTCTTACCCTACTACACATACAGTTATGCCACAACAAATATTTGCTGTTCTTAATACATCTATGTGTTTCACCCCTTTAAGATCAGCAGCTCCTATAAGCACATACATTCTTATAGTACTGATAACAGACAACTGGACACTGTCAGACAAAGCTAATCCAGTCCAATCCTTTACCTATATCCTTCAGCTATTGTTCTCTCTTGGATACACCCAGTCTGCTGACGTCTTTGCTCCTCTTCTTGTCTTTCACTTCCAGCTAAGCTTTGATGGATTTATTTTTCTATATCCTCCAGCTATTCTTAGTGACTACTATCTGACAGCGAAGGCAGCTAAACCAATCAACCTATCTTGTTAACAAGGATGGCTAACCCAGCATGGGTCAGCTGGGATCTGCTGGTGTGATCATCCAGAGACATCTAGAGTCCCACTACAATACTTTATGGAAGTTTTCTCTTGTGGCTGTTGTGATTGCTCCTAAGTAGCTCCTTGACTGATTCTATAACTAACAGACAGGGTTTAGCAAAGCTCCCGTCTGTACAAAATATACCCTCACATTTGCTATTTGCTAAATTTGCTATTTTCCTTTGTACACAGGCTGCCAGATAGTTCTGTTGACAGTGTATTTGTGAGTGTGATGGTTTTCAAATGCAAAAGTGTCTTGTTTTGAACTGTTGTTGTGGGCCTTCAAGTCATTTCTGACTTTCAGTAACCATAAGGGGCAGGAGTTTAGCAAGATTCAGTGTAGATGGTCACCTTGCCCTAAGGCTGAAAGTGTGACTTGCCCAAGATCACTCAGAGGATTTTCATGGCTGAGAGGGGATTTGAATGATAGTCTTCCAGAGTTCTAGTCCAATACTCAAGCAATTTAGGTACTTGTTAGTAATTCTTCAGCCAAACTATTAACTACCATTTTTTTAATCTTCCTGTTCTGTTGTCACCTTCCTGTTTTCCTGTTTTGTTGTCACCTTCTGTTTCTCCACATTGATTATTATAGCAGTTCTCTTTCTCCCTGCACACAAGTCATTGAATAATTGCACTCATGCTTCTAACTCTATTTCTGTCACCTTTTACTTTTGCTTCTCATCTGTCCTTAATTGCTTGAAGAGTTTCATCTGTTATCCATTGAGCCCACCCCACCCCCACCCCCCCCCCCCCCCCCCCCCCCTCTCTCTCTCTCTCTCTCTCTCTCTCTTTCTCTGGCTTTTGGCTGCATAGTGTCTTCTTGCATTATTCCCTGATAATGTCCCTGGTCCTGGTTTCAATTCAGAGTTCTTGTGGCTCCTGGTTGATTAGGCTTAATAGAATAAATCTATTTTTCACTTTATCTTTAAATTCAATGGGGCTGTTCTTCAGGTTGTATTCTGGCACCATAGTTGGTTTAGTGATTTTCTTTAGCTTTAGTCTAATGTTTGATATTAGTGGTTTGTGGTCTGTGCCACAATCTATTCTTGGTCTTGTTTTTGCAGAAGGAATGGAGCTTCTCTGTTTTCTGCTTTCCATTATGTAGTCTATTTGATTTCTTTATTGGTCATCAGGTGATGTCCATGTATACAGTTGCTCCTTCAGTCACATGAGGAAATGGTTGGTGATATCAACATGATTGCTCCAGAAAACTGTCTCCAGTCATGTGGAGATCTGAGAGCCTTCTGGCTTTCCTAGAGTTTCTGAATAATGAGATAGATGGGCTTATGGCTGGAGCACAGCAAAAAAATTGATTCGAATTGGAATGTTTTACTCTTTCTTATTGTTTAATTTCTTTTTAAGGTTTTGATTAATTTTTTTATGCTTGGGGGGACGGGTGGGATATGGGATTGTTCTTTTTAACTATAATTTTTAACTGTACAATGTTTTATTCTTATACTGTTGTAATCCGCTTTGATTCCTGTGCAAAATAGTGGACTATAAATAAATTATATTATTATATTATTACTTAAAGAATGTGTTTGCAATGAACAAACTGTTGGCCTTGCAAAATTCAATCAGTTGGTGTTCTGCTTCATTTGATCCTAGGCCAAATATTCCTACAATTTTGATTCTGCTGTCTCTTATTTTTGTATTCCAATAATTAACAAGAACTCCTGTTGTGGTGTGTGGTTAATTTCCTCCTGGACTCCAGTATAGAATCTTTCCATTTCTTCTTCTTCTTGCTCTGTAGTTGGAATATAAAATTGGATTAAGGTTATATGGATGGATTTTCCCTGAAGGCTTATTGACACAATTCAGTAAGACTTTGCTTTATATCCTTTGACTGCTTTTGCTACATCTCTCTGTACAATTGATGCCACCCTCTTTCTTCTTAGATTTTCATTTCCTGTGTAAAACACTGGGGAATTATCTGAGTCAAAATTTCCTATTCCTGTCCACTTTAGTTTGCTTACCACACATACTGAAATATTTATACGTCCCATTTCTTGTTTTACTATAGCTAGCTTTCCCTGATTCAGTGTTCCTATAATAACCGTTGTGCAGCTTTGGACTTTCCTTTCACTTCTGAGCACATCCAAAACACAGCCCTACTTGTAGTTGTCCTCTGCTGTACCCCAGTAGCTTGTTGAATGCCATCCATCCTGAGAATCTCATCTTCTGGCACTATCTCTTGTTTCATTTTGAATTGTCTCATTATATTATATGTCTGACATGGCAGATTCTATTAGCAGCACTGCTACCATCAGCATATCCTCTTGCCTTTCCCAGTCCCACCACCAAGAAAAGGTAGTGCCATTGGTGGTAGGAGCTCTAGTTAGGTGTATCTTTCACCGATATGACTACTTTCCAAAGTAAAACCACCTTAGGAGGCTGCAAATCTGACTGGCGTAACTTCTTGATACCTCCTGCTTTCTGCCCTGTCTCTAGCCAAAACTGTTGTATTTATCCCATCAGCCACATGTGAAAAATAAGATATATGTTACTGTTATTCCTTCCTGAAACCATCAAACCAATCCAAAACTGTGGTGAATGAAGGGACTTTTACTTTGGGATTACTGATTTGGGAGAATCCTTAAAAAGAAAATACCCCTGTTAACACCACTATTATGCTAGCAAAACACTCCCAGGTGTCACCACTAGATGGCCTATGAATCTATGAATCATCTGTTACCTGAAAGTTTAAGTCCATACATAAAGTGAATTGATTTAAAATGGCACTTTTTAGAGCATTGGTCTTCGACTGGTGGCTCAAGAACCTGCTACCAAACTGCTTCTTCCTACACGAGGCTTTACAGCCACATTTATTTTATTTGGAGGGAGAATTTTAATCAAAATGTGATAGATATCAGTGGGCCTTTTCACGATATCACAGATAGAGTTTTCTCCCATAAGTGTTCCTTTGGACTAAAACCCCAAATCTATAAGTATGAAACCAGTCTGTATGCCATTATCTCTAAAAGATCGTGGTGTCAATAAATGTTTCACTTGTCTGGTGTACTTCAATATTCTTTATCTCTAAAGTAAATGAGGCTCTGCTTTTCAAATCCTTATATGAGACAACCAACAAGCAAATCTCTGTAGATGCTGGAACATCTGGATCTAAATGAAAGATTTTTTACCATCAGAGGCATTGCTTGGTGATGATAGATTATGTTTTCAGCAGTGAAACAACTGAGGCCTTATTCTCATTTGCACTGATGTTCTCTGACCCTGCCCTTGGACTGCAAAGAGGTTTATACTTACACCAGCTCCAGAGCTCTCTAACCTCTAGTAGAGCCAGGAATGTGATTCCATGTAAACTATCCTCATGCTGCCTGGGGCAAAGCATCAGAAGTACAAAACCCTCTTTCCCCACATCACTTTCCCACCAGCTCCATTTCACAACATTGCACTGTGAGCTAAGGTATTCAGATTAAGATTTCTCTTTTTAAAAGAAAAAGAAGCCAACCTGCCTCAATGCTTATTCCCTGTGGGTGAGGCAAAACATTATGTTACATTACTCATTAGTAACATGTCAGTTGGGAACCATCATGGCAGAGTGATTTGAGCATGCAGATCAAGATTCAAAACCCTGCTTGGCCATAAAAATGCATTGGATGACCTTGGGCAAATCACAGTCTCTCAGCCTCAGAAGAAGGCAAAGGTAAACCCCCTCTAAATAAATATTGCCAAGAAACCCCCATGATAGGTTCACCTTAGGGTCATCATAAGTCAGAAATGACTTGAAGGCACACAACAACAACAATATGGCTTTAATACTGTAAACCTCTCTCAGTCTCATTTTTGGGAAAAGGGTGGGATACAAATAAATACAATAATAATAATGATAATATGCCAATTTGGTCACAAGATGGGCTGGAGGGAGTGCTGAACTTTGCTAGACAGGACGTGTCCAAGTGAGCTGTTTCCCCGTCTTCTAAAACCTTTAAATATGAATCTGTTCCCCAAAGCTGTTGAAGGACCCAGTTGCTTCTCATGACAAGACACAGAAAGTGTGACTCGTTGCCAGCCATGTTTCCTAGAGTAGCAGGTGCAATGGTTTAGCCAGTCTTGGGAAATTCTGCCATAATTTCTGCACCACATCAGAGGGCACAATAAGGACCTATACTGCTCTATCACAGCAACATTTGATGAAAATACGTAAGAGGGCCTTCTTGGTGGCTGCTCCATCCCACAGGAGACTGGGCTGGTTCACTCTCTACTCTCTTTCCACTAGCACCCAATGAATCTATTTATTTACTCAGGTATTTGGCTATTAACTGATTATCGCTGAAGGATCTTTTAAGTGAGGAATATGGTACTTTTATTCTCGTTGCCATGTTTTAAATATTTTAACCTGTTGTGACTTATAATTTTATGTCACAAGCCTTGAAAAGTAGATTTAGAGTAGAAAAGTAGCATGTACCTTATCATATGATGCTGTGTCGGTCCAGTAGCTGGTCTGTAATCCATCCACTGCTGGAGTGCTCCTTTTTCTTGATGGGCAAAGCCGGTCAATGCCTCCCAATCACAATGCTTTTGCACTGTTGATTAATGTGTGATAAGTTCCTCCTGAAGCAGTTCTGATATGCAGGCGGTAATGTGGTACAAGTGAGTGTGATTCTGCTCCTCTCCCCCTCACTATTCCTAAGCGGGCTGTTTTCACACACACACACACACACACACACACACACTTTTATTTAATAAAATGCCATGATTAACACAATTGCATTAAAAATAAATAAATAAATACAGACCATAAGGCATGTTGTGAAAGGGTTAGGGCAGGTAGCCAGGACTGTGGAGGCTGGCATAAACCAGGACAGAAGCAGTAACATGGCAGTTTTGAAGACCGGTGTGCAAACAGGGGGTGAACTTTGTTCAATTCTTATACTGAAAATTAAATTCCTGGGCTCATAGTTCCTTAATTCTAGGTTTGCGTCTTTTGCACCTGATTCTGATTGCTGGCTATTGGGGTTCTAATAAACAACGAAGTAGATCCTATAAGCCAGAAATCTGCACATCTCTTCTCTCAAGTAGCTCCTGTGGCTCTATGGCATTGATGGCGAACCTATGGCACACGTGTCAAAGGTGACACTCAGAGCCCACTCTGTGGGCACACATTCTGTAGCCCTAGCACAGAGTTTGCCAGAGTTTCTTACTAGAAAGCCAGAGAGACGTGGCACTTTGTAATAAATAAGTGCAGTCTGGGTTGCAGTTTGGGCACTCTGTCTGTAAAAGGTTCACCATCACTGCTCTATGGTTTGTTCAGCTCACCTTCCTGCAGTGGCTGCTCACTACTACTCCTTTCCTCTCCTGTTACAGTATTAAGCTCTCCCTTGTGTAAACTCATAACAATAACAATTTAGTACTTCTACAATGTGCTATATTTAGTCTGCCATTGAACTGACAGTCAGTGTGCAACACGGGACAAAACACAGGACATAAAAGGGGGCATGAAAAGGAAAATAAGAAACCTCAAGCACCAACTCTAAATAATGTTCAATAACATCCAAAATCCACAAAACAGCAATAATTTTACTGGCCAACCAAATGCATAAAATAAAAGCTTTTGAGGCTCCACCGACTTCTTTATCAGGCAAAGGTCTAAAAAATCAAACAGAAGAAAGAAAGAAAGAATGACAATGTTTGTGTCAAAGACCTACAAAAGCTTAAATCATGTATTTTGTGGATTTTGTTTAGCCAATAATGGTATCACTGTTTTGTGGATTTTAGAAGCTATTATACTTTGCTGTATGGCCAACATGGCTACTGGATATGTTTTCTAAATGATGTTGTAAGTTATTAACAGTGACCAACTGTAATGCAGCTGAATGTTCTTGGTTTTCCTATCACAATGAGCTGTGATGTTGAAAAGCACTGGGCCCAGGACAGAGCCCTGTGGGACCCCACTGGTCACTTCTCTCCAGGATGAAAAGGAGCCATTGTTGAGCACTCTTTGGGTTCGGCCAGTCAACCAATTATAAATTCATGTAACAGTTACCTTTTCTAGCCCACATTTCACTAGCTTGTTTGCAAGAATGTCATGGGAAACCTTGTCAAAGGCCTTACTGAAATCAAGATATACTATATCCACAGCATTACCTTCATCTACTAAGCTGGTAATTTTATCAAAAGAGATTAGATTTGTCTGGCATGACATGTTTCTCTGAAACCCGTGTTGACTTTTTGTGATGATGGCATTGCCTTCTAGATGTTCACAGACTCTCTTTTTAATGATCTGCTCTAGAATCTTTCTTGGTATAGATGTCAGGCTAACTGGACGATAATTGTTGGGATTCTCTTTTTTCCCCTTTTTGAAGATGGGGACAACGTTTGCCCTCCTCTAGTCTGCTGGGACTTCTCCTGTTCTCCAGGAGTTCTCAAAGATTATTGCCAATGGCTCCAATATTACATCTACCAGCTCTTTTAATACCCTTGTATGTAGTTCATTTGGTCCTGGAGACTTATATTCATTTAGATTAACCAGGTATTCCTCTACTATCTCTTTACTTATTCTGTGCTGAAATTCCCCAATTCTGTCCTCTGCTCCATTATCCTCAGGTTGAGCACCTTTTGCCTTTTCTGAGAAGACTGAAGCAGAGAAGGTGTTGAGTAATTCTGCCTTTTCTCTGTCTTCTGTTAGCATTTTGCCATCTTCTCCTATTCAAAGTTCCAAATCAAAACTTCACAATAAGAGCCTGACCTCAATTATTTTATAATAATAATAATAATAATAACAATAATAATAATAATAATTTATTTATATTCTGCTTTTTCACAAAGGAATCAAAGAGGATTCCAACAACATAAAATAACACAGCATACAGTTAAAAGCACAATAAAACGAATTAATCCCAAGACCTAATACACTCCCAATCATAAAACTAGATACAAACATACTGTATGTACAAACCATAAAATAAGATTAAACAGCAAAACATATAAAAGTTATACTGGAGCAACATTATAAAATAATAAAATTATAAGAAATTATACAAAGGCTGGCATCACATGAAGTCAGTGGGAGCCCAATGGCAAGGGATTTGGAGAGGAGAGACAACAGAAAGAGAGAGGGAGAGAAGAGTGGGTTTCTTTTCCCAGCCAAACCTTCAACTCAAATGGAGGACCTGTCAGCAAAAATGGGGGACATTACACACAACACACACACAAGTTAAAAAATAAGCATATAAATTCTTGATTGCTGCTCATTCTCAGAATGGAGGATGTTTTGGTATTCTTCCAGGAGAGAAGGCTGGAATGTAGGATGGGTCCTTGGGAAGGAGAGGGGAAAATATTTTTATTTTTAAAAATTGATAGAAGATTCAATTCATTGGTTTAGCAAGTACTTCCCTCACTGACTGCAAGCAGTTGCAAAATAAATGAATTGAATCCTCTATCAGTTTTATTTTTTTAAAAAAAAATATCATGTGTCCGTAGGTCACACCACAAGCACAAAGGCTGAGAGGATGGTGGGTCTACCAAATACTGAGGAGAGATGGTAAACATCCCTCTGCCCTAAGTCCCTCCCCTCCAAAACGATGCAATTCAGATCCATTGTTCCCACTTGTTGAACATGTTACAGAATTGGTTATTTTCGAAAGAAATACTAGAAAACTAGTTCTGGAAAAAACCTTTTGGTTTTTTTTTGGGGGGGGTTGGTTTTTTGTGTTTGCTTTGCTTTATCGTGACACAAATCAATCAAAGTAGGATCAGAACCAGTTTCAATTGGGAAAGACTGTTGTATAGCGCAATCAGTGATTTGCTTTAAATCATAGAGGGAATGCACCCATAGGGACAGAACCCTCTTCATGAGGCCAATGCCAAAATCATCTAAAAATGTGGCAAAATCCATTTTGATGAAAGTTGCATTGATCCCCTTATGCTGCACATTATGAAAGCAAGCTAACCTGAAAAGTAAAAAATCAATGCATTTTTGCTGTGATTTGATCATGTTGTTATAGTTACCTGTATTCTCTAACACCAGTGTATGTTTGTTATGACTTCAGTGCTCATTATTATGAATATAAACTATGCTCTTTAATAGATTCCTGGGATTCTTTGAGGGAAGCCACAATGGATAAATGAATTGCAATGCATGTTGTAATTATGCCTGGAATAGCTGGCAAAAGCCCCTTCAAAATCAAGTTGGAGGTTTCTTCTTTTCATAAAACAATACCCTTATGCCCAGTCAGCTTCCCAGTTGTTGTTTTTTTCAGAATATAGGCAAGAAAAAGCTGAATAACAGAATGATGGTGAAGAAATGAAGGAATAACATCCTCTGATGGATGTTCCTAAAACTACCCTTCAAATACTTTGGCTTCAGTCTGATTGGAATTGCCAACTTGAGTAGACCCATTTAAATCCATCATATTTACATAAGTGCTGATTCTTCCATTAGCCATTGGACTAGCAATAGGACTCGGGCACATTTTCTATCTTTTCATCCTTTTTTTTAAAGGAAAATACTTTAATGTCCATTAAAGAGCAATTACAAAATTACTAATCAGTAATTGACGATTAACACAGCAGAATAAACTGGGCATGAAGCCAAAAGGTTCATGGGTCAAAATAGCATATGATATTATCTATGCCATCCGTATATACCTTTCAATCCATAATTATTTTTTCCTCAGTGGGGAAAAAGGCAGAAAAAGTAGTGGAAAAAAACACAGGAAGGTTGAGTGGAAGCTGGCACTCTGTGGAGCCCCTACCCCATTCCCATGTGGGGGGGGGGGCAGAATAAAAGCCTAATCTGAGAGTGCTCATGGCTCACATAGAAAGCTGAATATTGTACTGCAGTGAAACATTCAAATTTAGCTTCTGCCATTGCTGGCAACATGGTATTAAAAGAAGAAGCTTAAGTTATTAAACTGAGCAGCTTTAATCATGCAGTTCAGGGGGGGAAATCCATTGCTACGGGAGTGCACAGGATTAAAGTATTTTTACCACAAAGCCAATACATGTATCAGTTAGCTATTGCTCCACCAGTGCATGCATGCTTGTGCATATGCAACTTCGTTCATGGGGATCCTGCTGAATATTATGGGATCCAATGGATTTTTATTTAGAAATTGACCCCGTGACCCTGAACCTGATCATCCTGGTAGCTAGCTATGTCATCTTACTCTTGGTTTTCCTGATTTCTTGCATACTATATGACTGTAGAGGGAAAGATCCCAGTAAAGAGTATGCTCCTGAGATTCCAACTGAAACTCAGCCTCCAATCCGGCTGGTGGTGATGCAGCAAGGAAACCCCGGCACCCACTGGCCTAAAGGACTTGTCCCCGCTTATCAAAATACCACTGGTCCCCCAGGAAAAAGGACTACAGTAGTTTAAGAAGGCCTTCAGGAGCGCCTGAGGTCTAATCCATGATTGCCTCATCTGATATGTTTACATTCTGTTTGCAAAAGGATAACAGAGCAAGGTAAGCCAAAACTGATATCGTGTGTTTGTGTGTGTCTGTGTGTGTTTTCTTACACATGCTCTAAAATGGGTTATTTCTTCCTAAGTTGTCTTTTGTTTGTATGTTGTGCTGTTAGGGTCTTAATGGAGTAAGCACTCATATCCTAGATTTGAAAATGCATGAAGGATTTGTGGAAGAAATGGGAGAAAAAGAGACACAGGGAATGAATTTTAAAGGAAATGAGATTTTAAAAATTACATTGTTCTGTCCTCAGACTTTTGAAGAGGGAAACAATTACACAACTGATCAGTGTTAAGGATTCGAAGGACTGTAATAAGTCTAATGGGCTTTTAGCAAAAGTAGATGTTCTTTGCTAGGCAAATGTGACATAAGACACAATGCTTTTGTAAAGCCATGTTATTTTCATTAACACTGCATGCATTAACAACCTAGTATTTCAGCATAGGAGACAGTGGCAGGTATCCTGTTAGCAACATACCCAGATACCTGAATGTTATGCCTGCATATGTACTTTTAGGTCAGAGTAGATGGTGAAATTAAGCACCTCCATCTGTTGTTATTCTGTCACTAAGCCACCTACCTGTTTTCTGGCTGGCAGCCTTCTCCACAGCCATTCAATGACCAGGGAAAGGTGGGGAAAGAACAAGGGGGAGCTGGCAGCCAAGTGCTTTGCTTTCTGCAGATGCCTACAGGAAGAAAAAGGCAACCTCTTCAACTTCCTGGAGGTTCTCCAGAGGTCCAAGAGGATACATCGTCTTCCTTCAGCTAGCAGGAGGAACATACCCAACTGGCTGGCTTCCTGCATGTCCCCTTTCCTTCCCCTGTCTTTAGATGGCCACTGAATGACTGTGGAATGGGGTGCCTGTCTTGCACATAGTAGGTTAAGTACACCAGGGGAGGAAGGAATGAGACATAGGTAAAGCAGGTGGAGCTCTGCAATGCATCAATGTCCCCAAGATGGCATGGGCTAGATTTTCAGGACAGCTTTCACTTAATATATGACCTTTGGGGGGAACAACATTGTCTAGAGTACCATCTATCCCAGGACTATGGGATGCTATAACCCAGGATTACAAGAGCCAGCATGAAGAAATGGTCAGGGTGTCAGGTTAGGACCAGAAAGACCCAGGTTCAAACCCTCACTTGGCCACGAAGCTCAATGGATGAGTTTGGACCAGTCTTTCTCTCTCTCTATCTCTCTCATCCTAACCTACTTCACAGAGTTATTGTAAGGACAAGATGATGTGGAGAGGAGAATGCACACCCTGATGCTCTTTGAACAAAGGAACACCATGAGGATGCACTGATATGAGATATTTGATATAGTGCTATTCTTGGGTTTCTACATCTAGCAGAAGAGTGTTGAGAGGATATAGCCAGGGAGTAATAGATCACTCCCGATAAACCCTTATTTCAGCGGTTCTGAACCTGTGGGTCATGACCCCTTTGGGGGTCCAATGACCCTTTCACAGAGGTCACCTAAGACCATCAGAAAGCACATATTATCAATGATCTTAGGAACTGAGAGCATTGGTTGGAGGTCACCACAACATGAGGAACTATATTAAAGGGTCTTGGCATTAGGAAGGTTGAGAACCACTGCCTTATGTGGTGTCCAGTATAGTGAGTTATGTTAGACATTCCCTTACTGGTCAAGGTACCTGAGTAAGTGGTTGTCATGCAGTGTCAGAAGCTTGTGGGTGAAAATATTTGCCTAAAGCCATTTCAGTCTGTTTCCAGGCCTGTTTTGGGTACAGAAACTGCTTTATTCACCATGAGGTGCTGCTTTAAGCACTATCAAATCATTAGTCTGTTAAAAGGCCTTATTGGTCCATCTTGCTTAGCATCCTCTACTATACTCACTGGCAGTGACTGTCTGGGATTTTAGACAGAACACTTCCCTGGCCCTATCTGGAGATAACTGGTGTTGAACCTGGGGCATGTGCTCTTCTGCTGAGCTATTGTCATTTCAACATGCCACATAGGGTTTGCATGATTTGCCAACTGCAAGCCTCTGACCATCAGACACTTTGAACAAGAC
>NC_056523.1:162764411-162787778 GCF_019175285.1 Sceloporus undulatus
TACATGAGACAAAACACACAACAAATAAAAGTGTATCTTTCAGCAAATAAGGAAATGCAGGGAAGGAATCTTGCAGCACCATAGATACATTTATTTCAGGATGAGGTTTCATGGCTACAAATCCACTTCTTTAGACGCATCAAGGCAGAAGTACCCAACAAACTATCATTCAGTCATTTTAATGGATTAAGCAACTGAAATAATGAAAGAATGACCATTTCCAAACATGTGAGTAGAAAATAAAACAATTGTGTCAGGCTGAATAACACAAATAATGTATGGTCTCGAACAATATCTTTCCCAAACAGAAGAGTCAAAAAAACTGTCCATGTGTGAATGTGTATGTGTGTGTGTGAGAGAGTGTACACATGTGTGTATATAAAATAAAACATTCAAGACTGACTTGCAAATTCAGGGGCATAGTGGGGGTAGGGAGACAGTTTCAAAAGAATTGATAAAAAAAATCCCACATGATACACGGCAAACAAATTACAGATGAAATTGTACCATCTGGTGCACACTGTCATCCATAGTTGAAAGAGAAGATAGACTGTGCATATTTGTATTTGTATTATCTCCATATTATCTTTCTTTATTAGATAGTATACTTTAGGTAGGAATGTGTGCTTTTATTGTTTTGCCTGATGAGATGAGGATCAAGGATAAGCCTCATGAATTATATACTAAACTGAATTTATATCATCTTTCCCAAAAGTTCTAATGAGGTGCCAATGGATGACTGAAGGACTCTTCTACATATGCTGCTCTGCAGTATTTTCAACCTTAGATGCAAACCTTAAAACTCTATTGGCCTGCCGTATCCACAGATTCTTTATCCACAGATTCAGCTATCCATGGCTTGCAAATATTCCCCAAATATAATTTCCAAATAGCAAACCTTGATTTTGCCATTTTATATAAGGGACACCTTTTTACTGTGCCACTGTATATAATGGGACTTGAGCATCCACAGATTTTGGTATCCACAGGAGCTCCTGGAACTAAACCCCAGCGGATACCAAGGGCCCACTGTAAAAGATTCAAAAAGAATGCACATGTATTATAGAAATTGTTCTATAATCCTTACCCTTGGCAACTGCAACTTCTATCCTATGCTCCAGTCAGCAAGTGTCCTGCAAAGGAGGGGGTTAGGGTGCAAGAGTGGTCAAGCAGTCAGTTGAGTCCAGGTCAATCATGGGTTATCCAGCAAGTTGAAGACCGAGACAAGAGGTTCTTCCTCAGCCAGTCCAGGAGTCATTAATAATGTAGCTATCCAGATATAAGAGCCAGCAAGAAAGAAAGCCAGTCCAAAATCACTTTTTGCCATCTTGACCACACTCTGACACACTCTGCTTGGCCACACTTGCCCTGATTTTCATCTGTGAAATGCAGGGGGATATGTGATCATGTTAGACATGTCTGGTCTCAAAGTTACATGTCGGCATGATGACTGCTATTTTTAATTTGAGATACTGCACATAAGGAAATCTCTGAAATCTCTTGTGGATAGTAGTGTCCTTGCTCTCTGCCCTAAAATCCAATTGCTACAACCATTGAATCACTTGATGAATGGTGGGTCAACACTTGGTACCATCTCACTGATTCAAGTGTGTCTACTCTAGTTAGAATTAACAATTGCATTTAGGCTTCTGTGTCCTTGTTTGTGTAGGTGAAGTGATTCTCAGTGTGTAGGTGGAATTCTCTTTGATGCATGGAGCCATTAGATAGTGGCACCTTTAGGAAATGTTAGACTAGACTTAACTGTTTTATTGGTAGAGGATTGTAGTAAAGCATGTTACTTCACTTTACTTCAAAAAAAGAAAGTGGTAATTTTGCTCATCGTCCCCCACATATTCTGATGGACAAGGCACTGGATTTCTTGCCCAAAACTCCTGCTCTAAGTACCTTACAAGGAGTGGTGGGTTAGGATCATGAGGTAAATGGAGCTTTCATTCCCTCATTTAGCCAAGACATGAGTGGGTTGGATTTTTTTAGCGTTTCACATCGGCCAGATGAATGTCACATCTCAATACGTTTGGGAAGAAGAAAGCTCAGGAATAGGTGCTGGTGTTGGTGCAGTGGTAATAATGGCAAACGGTTGCAAGAGTCAAAATTCATGCAGTTTTTAAATGCATTTTTCTTAATTTGTTTATTTATGCAGTCTGCCTAATTTATTCAACTGTTACCTGTAGAATGAAGTATGTTTCTCTTTATTTCTTTCCAATTATGTATGTTTTAGCCATGTGCATTAAAATATGCACATTGCTTTGTGTGCACTTCTCAGAAATGCCCTGTTAGATCTTCTAAATGTGTGAATTCTCAGTGGGAGGTACTGAAATGCTTCTTCCATCAAGACTGTGGGGAATGTTGTACAATGCCTTCCATCCCTATCAAAATCATCAAGCTAGCAACTGCTCAACACTGCCTCCTCCACTGGGAATGCTCTTAGACAAGTCTCCCCCTTTTCCAGCAAATGAGACATGCACATGCAGACATGAAAAGATTTCACAAGAGCACAGACATGTTTCTTATCTCTTCAGTTACAATCTCACTGTTGACAAGAAAACAGCAGTCAGAGGGAAAACAGAGATCTGGATCTCAGTTTAGTGATTCAGTTATAAGACTTTGCCCTGTGACATGGTGCTTGAGGTGATAAAAAGACACATCTCTGAGATGCATTGTTTCATGTTTGGGCCTGTGCTGGACAACTCTAGAGATAGGTATTTTCCTGGCTGTTCAGAATATATGCAAATTTGGAATGTGCTTTAGAATTGTCAGCCATTAATTACAAGGTTCTATGGGGTCCCCCCCCCCCGCCCCCTTAGGGCAAACATTTCTGCCCTTGCCAATCCAAAAGAACGGATTTTTCAAAACCTGTGTAATAGGTTTGGATACAATTTTCTTATGAAAGCTACCAAAATTATGACTGGATTAATCAGCATCTTCAGTCTGAATTATTTTTGCAAGTTTTTACCCCAAATTACAGTTGGCCATAATCCATAATCCGGATTCCTTATCCATGGATTCAACCATCCATGGTTTGAAAATATTTTTTAAAATATATCAGCTCTAAAAAGTAAAACATTTATTTTAACATTTAAAAAAAATAATGGATACTATTCTTCTATGCTGTTGTAGTACTTGAGCAGACATGGATTTTGCTATCCACAGGGGCCCTGGAACCAAATAACAGGGGATACCAAGGGTCCACCAAGGGTTCTGTTTCTGCATTAATCTGAAGATATTAAAAGAATCTTATCCTCAATATACATTTTAAATTGATCTTTGAATTTTAAGGTATATTTAAATTTTTGTTTGGTTTCCTCTCAGAAGTATTTTTAAATGTATATTTATATAAATACAGTGGGCTCTTGGTACCTGCTGGGGTTTGGTTCCAGGAGCCCCTGTGGATACCAAAATCTGTGGATGCTCAAGTCCCATTAAATATAATGGCACAGTAAAATGGTGTCCCTTATATAAAAGGGCAAAATCAAGGTTTGCCTATGGGAATTTGTATATTTTTAAAGTATTTTCAAGCTGTGGATGCTTGAATCTGCGGATAAAAAATCCATGGGTAAGGAGGGCTGACTGTACATGCATTTCTATTATATATTTACAAAATAAACAAAATCCATATTTTGATGTGCTTGAATTTTCAAGAACTGCACTGACACATGTTATGATTCTATGAATCGTTAAATTCTGATCTACATATTAGTCTGACTCACAAAATTGCAATGCATGACATTTTCTAGAACGAATACACAAAGACCAAATTCTTCAAGCATCTCTAGCCTGATTTTCTACCTGTTTGGAGAAGTTTCTTAACCATGTAGGAGGAGAATATTAATCACTGTTATTAGAAATTGGATTAAAAAAAACTTATTAGTGGATGGTGAGTTCCAGTTCCTGAGCTGAAGTTGGTCTATGAATTCTTCCACAGGTGTACAGAAACAGAGGTGTGGCTTACTGAGGTGGTCTGGGATTCTTTCCAGCTGCCTGTTCTCAGTATGACCAAAGCTGCTGCCACATTGCACAATTACTGTATATACTCATGTATAAGTCTAGAAATTTTAGTCAAAAAATTTACCCCAAAAACCTGAGTCGACTTATCCACAGGTCAATGTAAGTAATGCACTTTAAGTCTTATTTTGAAAGGGACCATGTCCTGGTGAAAAGTAAGAGCATAATCAGTCCTGGAAGCACTGACCCCCCTCTATTCTCTCATCCATCCAGCCTTTAGGATGAGCACAAAAAGTTGTGCCTGCTGGAATTTTGTAAGGTTTTTTTTCTGCATTGCTTCATCCTTTAGATCCTTTGTCACATGCCCTTAAGTTTTACCCTTGACTTATACATGGGTCCTATCAATAGCCATAATTTTGGTCCCAAAACCTACCCCCAACTTATGTGTGAGGTCAACTTATGGCTTTAACTGCCATGGCGCCATCCTATAGAATCCAGGGATTTGTAAGTTTGTTGTAGCACCAGAAGCCTTTTGACAGAGAAGGCTAAATATCTCACAAATCTACAAATCCCAGGCTTCCATAGCATTGAGCCATGGCAGTTAAAGTGATGTCAAACGGCATTATTTCTGCAATGTAGATGCAACCCAAGAGAGTGCTATGAATGTCATTTTCCAACACCCCATCTGCGGATTTCAGAAGCCCTTTGGTTAGAGTGCTGCCTGGCTTAAGAAGTAGGTTTTGGGAGGGTGGCATTGGCAGAAGTAGCTACAATGAGAGAGCTCCATTATTGTAGCGACCTCTGAGGCTGGATCTTGTCCAAAGGTATTTTGAAACATTTTTTAAAAACAACCAAACATGTAATTCTAACAAAAAAAGCAACTATTCTACTTATTCTTGAGAAATCCAAAAGTAAAAAAAATTGACTTTTGAAAAATTATTGTAAACAGTACTAAGCATGTTTGCATCTTGTGGTTTAATGCAGATTAAAATATGGCTTTAAGACTAGGTCTTTTTCTCTCACTCCTCTATGCCTCTCTCTGAGTGACTGCTTTTTGGAACATCTTGGCCTGAAGAAAGGACTCAATGGGTCTTGAAATTTCACACTGACTTTTGTCCCTTTTAGGTTGGCCTAATAAAGGTATTTTCACAATATGGATTTTGGATTTTGAACTCTTTGTGTTTTGAAGTACTCTGCATAGTGCCAGTGGTTACAAAAATGAGCAGAAGGTGAGAGTGGAAGAAGCAGAGAAGTCCAAAACTGTGGCTAGATGTTATTGATTTGGCATTAGACTCAGGATTTTAGCACACAAGGCTTGAACAGTGGAATTAGAACAGGATAACAGCGTCTGTGACTGTACCTTATCACTTAATGCCGTGTCTGTCCAGTAGCTCATCTAAGACCCTCTATTGCTGGAACACACTTCCTCATTGATGGGCAAAAGCCATTAATGCCTTCCAATCCCACTGCTTTTCCACTGTTGATGCATGCGTAATGAGTTCCTCTTCCTATAGTTTTGATATGCAGGTAGTCACGTGGTTTGAGTAGGCATGATTATCTCTTCTCTCTTTCCCCATCGCTATTTCCAACCTGGGTGAGGATTGTTTGTTTGTTTTCTATCTTTTTTTTTAAAAAAAAACCTGGAGAACTAAAAAGCTTACACACTGTTGTGGAGGGATGTGTGTGAAATGTAGCAGCATCTTTAAGACTAATTTGTTTTTATTTTAGCATGCACCTTTTGTGGATATAAATCCACTTCTTCAGATGCAGAACCAAATGGTATTAAGGCCTCTCACCCTTCCATCCTCCTTTTTTATGCTGCAGGAGACTAACACGGCTACTTCTTTGACCAATACTCTGGAGTTATAATTAGGCTTGATAAAGCTATATCAGTCTGTCTGTTTGTTTAATCTCCTGACTTTCTCCCCTTATGAGATCCAAGATAGCTCACAAGACAGATGAAATTAAACACAGCTAAAGCCAGGAATTATAATAAAGTTTCAAAAAAACAGTTATATTACAAAGTGATATTAATTTAGTGGTTTGAGCATTGGACTATGAATCTGGAGAGCAGGGTTCGATCCCTGCTTGGCCATGGAAAGCCTCTGGGTGATCTTGGGCAAGTCACACATTCTCAGCCTCAGGGGAAGGCAATGGAAAACCTTCGCTGAATAAATCTTGCCCAGATTTATATGGTGACATGGGAATTTCCAATTGCTAAGGCTGCATGACTGGGGGGAGGCTGGTTTTGTACAGTCCTAGGTTTATGTAAAGCAATGGTTCTCAAACAGTGGCCTGGGACCCCAGAGAAAGGCACAAGAGTTGCTCAAGGGGGACACAAGTCATGGAGGCCCTGATCTGTCTACATCTCCTCCTACTTTTCTTCTTGCCAAACTTTTTATGTGTAAAATTTGCACATGCATTGAGTTAAATATTGAATTTACTTAAATAAAACTGTTGTAATTTAAATGTTATTTCCCTATGTTAAAATATGAAAAAAACATGAATGTGCAAATGCACACTAAATAAACAAAGTATTTTTATTCATATGTTATATGTTATGTCAAGTGGAGAGGTGTGTGACATCCATATGTAGATGTACGGGGGGGGGGGGGGTTTACAAGGGTAAAAGGTTTGAGCATCACTGATGCAAAGAGATAACTTTGCATTCACAATTCACATGCACAGACTCTATGTACCTAGCAGGGAACTTACTCTTTTACAGAAATTCATATGTAAGGTATATGTATATGAACTTGGGAAAGCCAGGAGAAAATTACTTTTCTAAGCTACAACTTCCTAAAGCTAATTGATGTGTCTCAGTGAGGGGCCAAGATAATGGACGTGACCTTATTTCACTTTTCATGGGTGTCATTGTATAAGGCCACATTCCAGGCTATGAGGAAACAGTGACTTAATCCTATTACACTCTGCCTTTCTTATACATTTAATACTGGTTTCCTCATTCAGTCAGCCACTGAAAGTGTTGCTGTAGCTATAGCCTTACTCTTAGGTTTTCCCCACTTGTTCTGTCTTGGATAGAGAGGGGACAACATGACAAGATTCATAACCAGGCAGGGTGGAACTACTCATGACGACAGGTGTGGGCAACCATGAAGGTACAGGGAACAATTTTGTGCTCTGGCATCCTCTGAGAGTTGCTCAGACTGGCAAAGGTGCGGGGGGGGGGGGGATGAAATACAAAACTAAACATGTCCAAAGATCCACTACTGGTTTTGAAAAGCTTTTCCAAAAACATGTTATACAGCAAGGGCTGAGGCTATATGTTACATACAGTCACCCGTCCTTATCCACAGATTCATTATCCACAGATTCAGCCATCCAAGGTTTGAAAATACTTTAAAATATATAAACTTCAAAAAGTAAATATCGATTTTGCCATTTTATATGAGAGATGCCATTTTATTATGTCATTGTATTTAAAGGGACTTGAACATCCATAGATTTTTGTATCCACGTGGGGTCCTGGAACCAAACCCCAGTAGATACCAAGGGTCTACTCTATATATAGCCCCTTTTACACTACCTAATTTCCAGCACTATGTTTCCACTTTAATTACCATTACTGCATCCTATGGAATCCTGGGTGGGTTTGTCTTTTGCTCAGAGGCACCAAAGGAGCTCCCGAGCAGAGAATTGTAGAAGTTACTCTCTCCACTTTATAAATACAGTTGGCCCTCCATTTTCATGGGGATCCATTCTGTTCCCCCCCCCATGAAAATGGAGACTTGCACATATTCAAACCCCATATTTTTGAATGGGGCATCCCCCCATGCGCAAAGCCCGTGTGCGCATGCCAGGCATGCACACCATTGAAATTAGCGGAGGGTGCCCCTTCGCGGATATTCAAGGTTGTGGATCCCAGATCTACAAGTTAGGAGAGGCAACTTTAGATGTCTGAAATTATTCTTCCTGTTGAGACTGGATAAATTCCTTTTGGTTTGGAAGGTATGGCCTTTAGGCCAAGGTCACTTGTACAGCGAACCCTTGTTATACGCTGGGGTTTGGTTCCAAGATCTCCCGTGTATAACAAAATCTGTGTATGCTCAAGTCCCATTACATATAATGACATGGGCGGGTTACAGACCGCCGCTTACCGCCGCTTGCTCCGTGAGGGAGCCGTAGCAGCCACACCACGCGGCTCCCACGCGGAGCAAAAAAGGAGCTCCAAAATGGAGCTCCTTCTTGCGGTGCCTCTATGACGTCGCGAGGCGCCACTGGCGCATTCGCGACATCATAGGCGCCGCAACCCGTCTGGACGCTATGCGTCCGATACGTAAACATGGCAGCCCCCATGTGGAAGGGGTGCCGCCATGTTGTACGTATGGAATACGTACTAGGGTTAGGGGGGTGCGGAAGCACCGCCCCTTCCTAACCCTAATACGTATTCCATACGTATTTTTTTGGCGGTCTCTAACCTGCCATAGCAAAATGGTGTCCCTTATAAAAAATGGAAAATCAAGGTAAATTTATACTTTTTTAGAACATTTTCAAACCGTGTATGCTTAATCGTTGTATAAAAACTCTGTGTATAAGAAGGGCCGACTGTATATAGGATGTAGAGTGCACTGGTACAGCAAATGCACAAGCTCTTGCCATATCTGCACAGATGGCAATCCTACTGAGTTCAATGAGGTTTACACAACCTGACCTGATTTTTCAAGTGAAACTAGAGCAATTCAGTCTGTGTCATCTCAAAAGTAAGTCCAACTGAGTTTAGTGAGACCTTTTCCTTTTAAGAACAATGTTTATGGCAATTTTTACTGGGCTCCTTCATCCTGCTTTCCTTCCCTTTTTCCTTTATAACCCCATAACAACCTCTCCATCCTGTGTGTTTGTGTGTGTGTGTGTGTGTGTGTGTGTATAAATGTATCTCTCTGTGTGTCTGTTGGGAGAATTAAATGCCTCCTCATTCAGTTTAGCCCATAACATTTAAAGTTACCCACTTATTCTTCCTCATGATTAATAGGATTTTTTAAACAAAATTCTACAGAATGGAACCATTTGTTTGTAAATCGGCCACATCCAGCAAAAATTGCAGCCCTGTCTTCCCCATGTTTTTTTTTTTAATCTATCTCCTGCTGAAAATGTATTGTCCAATAACGCTGCAATCCTCTGTCATCTTACCCAGGAGCAATTCCAATTAAAGTCAATTTGCCTTGCATCTCTATAGGAACGTATCATATGGCACTACTAATGAATGGTAGAAGAGAAGCATTGAGCATTCATGTTTCCCTCTGGCCCTTAGCTGGACATAAGTGCCTGTGACAATGAACTTTACTTCCCTCCAAGTAAATGGATTTCGAAGCACAACCTGATCAAAGACAGCCAGGATTAAATTCTCATTGACTTTAATAAAATGCAACACACACCAGCAAGCAGAGAATTTCAGAGCTTTAGATATATGCAAATAACCCAGTGTTTCTCAAATAGTGGGGCGGGCCCCCCGCGAGGCTCCATAAAGGGGGGCGCGAAGCTCTGTTATGCAGAGGTGTACTTATAACAATTTTAAAGACAAATGATACTATTTACAGTTGCGCGGGGGGCGCGAAATGTTTTCTTCTTCCTGGGGGGGCATGACAGAAAATAATTGAGAAGCACTGAAATAACCAAATATGCACTGTTGTGCATACATATACTGAATGCCAAAAATAAAAATAAAAATGGTCACACTTGCAGATGAGAACCCCAAGGTAACCACCTGCCAATCTGTCCTGTCCTCCTATCAACCATCCCCTCAATTTCATCCCGATCCTGATTTAGGATGCAGGATATACACTGAAAAAAAGAAAAGAAAAGGGGTTTTTTTTTTTTCCTGGAAACTGTGGAGTACTCCCCCCCTCCATCACATTAAAGACCTTGGGTATCTAAAAGAAGTGCTTTCACTTCAAAACCTGGGGAACATCAAGTGATCAATTAGGACCTGGATCGAGGTAAGGAGAGATTATTTTGTAGGACTGAATTTAACCTAAGTAACACCTTTTGTCCTGAACCCTCCCAGCTCACCGTAAGAGCCAGCAGCTGTATCAGGCAAAGGAGGTATATTCAGGTGGTGATCAAGGCACAAGGATGATGACATTTACAACCCTACTCCCACCAGTGAATCTAAGAGCAACAGAAAATATGAATATGCCTTGCATAGTTATTCTTTCTTACTGTTTCACAAAGTATGCCTTTCCATAACCATATGCATTTCTGGGCCACCTTTTATGGAGTTGAAGCCAGTATCCCAGAACAACCCAACTAGGGCTCCATGAGTATGTTGAGTGTATTGGCAAGAGGAGTGTGAGACATGACTTGCCCAGACCTTCAGACTCATGTGGACACATTCTCTCTCTACTGTGTGTGCACACATGCTTCACACACTGAAACCAATAAGAAAACTGATCTTGAGCAATATCTCCAAGTGTGGAGGCGTTAACCATTTCCAACTATTTTAAGGGGGGAATCACTGTTCCCGCACTGCTAAAAGCAGCAAAAAATATGTTAATCCATTAATAGGGTTAGTGCCAGTATTGCACAAATGGCTGGGCTGCTGGAAAGTTGCTGGGGCACCATTGGGCTTCACTGTTTTCATGGAAAGCAATCAAGGCCTCTGGATGACCCACAGAACATGTGCTGCCCACCTGCGATAGATCAAAAGCATTTTCATATAAGAACTGGCATGAAGCTTACACATATGCTTCCACGTATGGTGGAGAACACAGTATTTCTCTGCATTGCATGAATACAAACTCTGAAATCATAATTAACCCCATCTACTTGGCAAAGGTGTAAAGCATCTCCGTGATGAAATACATACACATGATGATTCAATCTTATTTATTTGTTTCCTGTTTTTTGCCCCCCCCCCCCCCCCCCCCCCCCGTTTACAGTGTAGAAATGCAGTATGGAAAATATGTGTAGCATAACAAAACTGGCAGCAGCAACACATGCTAACTAAGCACATCTTTACCACTATAATCTGTTTAAAAAACAGAGCAGTTATTACAATATTTCCAGTGTAACATACTTCTTAAACATTCAACAAGCAATGCACCAATTTTTCTGGTCAAGAAACTTTACTTTTTGGATATGGCCAGAGTGATGTGGGCCTTGGACTATAACTCAGGAGACAAGAGTCAAATCCCTGCTTGGCTATCAAACCCACTAGGTGACCCTGAGCAAGTCATACTCTCTCAGCCTCAGAGGATGGCAATGCCGGACTCCCTTTGAAGAAACTTGCCAAGAAACCCCCATGATAGGTTCACCTTAGGGTTGCCATAAATTGGAAACAACTCAAAGCCACAACAACAATAGAAGCACATTTCTTCTTGTTAACATACCTACTTTTACATATTCACATACAGTTGCAATGTACAGTACAGCTCTTTTTCTATTTGAATGCAGATCACCAGCTATTACACCGTTTAACTGGAGTGATCACATCAAGTAGTATTTTTTCTATCCCTGAGTCACCAAGCAAGGATCAGAATTAGAGATAGATTCACTTGAGGACTTAGGACTTGTAAGAATTCACTTGAGGACTTGTAAGCTGAGTTTCATCTGTCAGAAATGGAATTGCACAGTTTCATGTTTGTATTCAGGAAGGGGCTGTTGTGATGATACTAGCTAGCAAAGTGACTGCTGCACATCAGGATCGATGAACAATGGGATCAATGCACATTGGGACACCGACTAGGGAATGCCTATGAGGCTGTACAGACCGGCACTTTGTACCGCCCTGTACACAGGATGAGAGTTGAGTGCCTGCATGTTCCAAGCCCTGTGCTGGCTGTGTGCCGTAATAAATGTTGTTATTGTTCCAAGCCCTTACTCTGCTGCCCAGGCACCATTTTGGCATGCATACCTCTAGATGACATGTGCCATGATGACACCCCTCCACTGCAGGGCCCAAACGGCGCAGTGCAGAAGGGGCATCACAATGCCATGCTGCGGCACTTAAGATGTCCCTTCCAGGGAGCTGCTCGAGGCAGCTTCTTTTTGCTCCCTTCAGAGAGCGGATCAGTGCCACGGCATGCAGTTGCTGCAGCACCCATCTAGGGTGAAAAGGGGCGGCTGCATGCCGCCCATCATATGTGCATTGGAACAATCTTTCCAATGCCCTGCTATGTATACTTGCAATTCACTAATAGCATTCCTTAGTGTCTCTGCTACATAGCTAAGGATGTGTAATGTGGATGCAATGTAGACCAGGATAGAGAAATCCAGTCTAGATACTTAAGACTTCAAAACACTGAAATGAAGAGCATCCTTTTTTCTTCTTTCTTTCTTTCTTTCTTTCTTTCTTTTTCAAAAGCATTTTATGCATGAATAAGGTGAGGGTTCATTCTGGCAGGTGAGAATACACTGTCAGCATTGCTGTTTATATCACTGAGAGGCGTACATCATTAAGATCTTTCTTTGCAACAAATATTCTGTGTGGGCAACATTGACGTGTGGCCTACTTTCCCCAGCTGTCACAATGAGAGGAAATAATTTAACACTTACCTTACAAGATGCCAATATTCATGACGCAATCTGGAGTGGGGGTGGCTTTGGAAGATCTACCCAAATATCATTATTATAGATTGGTAATTGTCTGCGCTTAATGAAGTTCTGATAATCTTAGGCCTGGGTGAGCTTCTGAAGTGCAGCTTTTTCTGAACTGTTCCTCTGAGTATCTAAAAGGAATTGAGAAAATGCATTACAAAACTATCCAGCTGTGAGTCTGGAGCAGATGGAAAGGTTATCTGTATTTTCGAGAACAAAATGTCTCCAACAGGGTTTCACCACATAAGCCAAGTGAAAACGTAATAATTCTACAGACAACAGAAAACTGCCCCCATGACCTCCAGCTGAGATGTATTCTTGAAGCTTAAGCTATATGTCTGCAGGACATTTCTTAATAAGATTAGTGCCAGTGTTACACCACAAGTAATCATGAGAAGTGTATGTTGTGAAACTTTCAAGGAGATATAACATAGGTTGTCATTGGCCCTATACAGGACTGGAGCGTGGTTTTGGTGCGGCTTCTGGACTCTTAGGACGCATGTATCATTGAAACACCATACCTCCAAAGTGACTCGAAGCAGCTTTATTTTGGCCAAGATTCTTTGGTGCTATTCATTTAGGGTGAGAATTTCATGACAGCATCTCTCTCTCTCTCTCTCTCTCTCTCTCTCGTCTGGACCACACACTACTAACTGACCACATTAACCATTTTTGATAACTAATCAAAAATGCATGTACCTAACTGGCATTTCTTATCCGCCTCTCCCTGAGGCTTGAGGTGGGATACAACATAGATTTGTTCTTCTTGTTTTTGTTGTTGTTGTTGTTATGTGCCTCTAAGGGGTCATTCCCACTGGCAGGATGAATCACTTCCTGATTCATTCTTGCTTTGGTTTGGAAAGTGATTCTAAAAGGTCCCCTGTTCCCACTATGAAAGGGGATATTTCCCTTACTAGAGTGGAATCACTTTATTTTTATTTATTTTTTTGCACGATTATCGTCCCCACTGACAGCACCACTTCAGAAGCCTCTGTCAATCATCTGTGTTGTAAGCGGCAGCCCAGCTTGGAAATTTGGGGGGGAAGGGGGGTTGGAGGCTGAGGGAGTATGGCCTGAGGCTGAGAGGGTCTTAAAAAGACCCAAGGAAGGAGGATAGACTGGCCACTTCTTCCTTCTTTCCTAAGGCAAGAGAGGGGTCTGGAGGGTCCCAAAAAAGACCCCTGCCATGCCTGGATCACTCGATCTAGGCATGGCAGAGGTCTTCAAAAAAAAAAAAAGAAATTCATTTTAAAAAATCAAGATTGGCCAAGCAACTACCTGCCTTCACAAGTAGTTGCTTGACCAATCTATTGATTTTTCGATCACTTTTATTTTTATTTTTTTAAAAAAGGGAGCACTGGGTGGGGTGACATCTCTGGGGAGGGATGGTACACACTCCCCTGCCATTTGTCCCTCTCCTCTGAAATAATCAATTCTGATCTGGTGTTCCCACTTATTGGACACGCGTCAGAACATATTCTTCTCAAAAGTACCACTTTCAAACTACTAACTGGAATCGATCCAATGAGGATCCAGTGGGAATAAGAGTCATATACCCCGAATGACAATTCGCTCCAAATTATAGTGGGAACGACGCCTAAGTCATTTCTGACTTATGGCAACCCTAAGGCAAACCTATCACTGGGTTTTATTGGCAAGATTTGTTCAGAGGAGATGTACTATTACCTTTCCTTGAGGCTGAAAGCATGTGACTTGCTCAAGGTCACCCAGTGGGTTTCATGGCCGAGCCAGGATTCAAACCCTGATCTCCAGAGCCATAGTCCAACACTCAAACCAATACACCACACTGACTCTCACAACATAGATTAAAACATATACATCACCCCTCCATTTTCACAAGGGATCGGTTCCAGAGCCCGCCCCCCTCCCCCAGCAAAAATGGCTTGAATGACAGCACACACCCCATTTTGTCTCCCTCCATTTACCAACCACAATCAGGTAAGGGTTGTGGACTCGAAGTCCACAAAATGTAAAACCATTTAAACAAATTATATTAAAATACATAAACACAGACACATTAAAACCAGCCAATATAACATTTAAAATATACAAATTTTAAAAATCCATCATTAAAATCTAATGCTATGAGCATGCCCAGGTAACTCTCTCATTTTTGTTGCTATAATTACTATTTAATGATGATAAGATGGGTTATGTGATTACATATTGTTTTTGATAAGTCTTCTTAGTCACCTTGGAAATTTTGAATCCTAAAATGGTGTAACAATATTGGAAATAAATATATGTTCAGAAACAGCACCATGGTCCTTCTCGATTTGAAGCAGTTCGGGTTGAGGTGCATTTTTCAATCTTCTCTTAGGTTTATCAAGCAGCAGCAGCTTGCATGTGAAAGGCTAGCATGTGAGAGCACATAAGAACAATCTGGTCATCTTCCTGGCATAGTAACTGTTCACATGTGGAAGTCTTTAGCCAGCTCATTTCAAATTGCAAGTGGATTACAATTAAGTCTTCTTCTTTTTTGCAATAAGTAAACAGAGCTTGGAAATTTTACTCTTTGAATTGCAGTGCAGAGAATCCAACAGCCAAGGGGACTCTGTAAGCCGTGTAGCCTAAAAAGTAACTTTTATTGCTGTGTAACCAAGGCATCATTAGGTTCAGTTACAACTGTAGTATTGCAAGGGATAGTGTCACTCCTTTTTTGGTATAAATGTAACTGCTGATTTAGTTACTTTTATAGTTAAAGAGTTATCATGTGGCATTTTACTTGAGTGTATTATAGCAGCTTACAGTATATCATTGCAATCTATTGACTATAAAGAAAAATAAATTGTTACTTTTGAACATTGAGAATGAATGGTGATTTTGCACCTTGACACTGTAATGACAACTCGCTGCTTTTTAAGAATAATTTTATTTTTAATTTTTAAAATTAATTTATTTAAGAACAAACAATTGCAAGACAAAATGTACCAGCTACTCATTTCCTATAGCTTTGTGTTAAACTCACTTTTAATCAGCAACTTTCAGAACTTTTCCATATGAGGAGCATTTAGTTAGTTTGCAGCCTCCTGTTCCAGGAAGGACAACATGAAAGTCTGATTTTTAAACATTTAGTTTGATATACTACTGAAATTAGAGAAGGACAATGCTCAGCTCTTTGAGAAAAAACAAAATAAAAACTCATAACTCCACTCAGGAATAAGTTGTTCAGGAAAGATGGGAGAAAGTGCAGGTCTCTGCATGTTGTTGGAATGCAACTTTCAGCATTCCTCATTCCTCACAGGCTAAGTAGAAATGATGGGACTTGTAATCCAGCAACGTAATTTACCCCTTCTAATGTTCAATTTTCCCCATACAATTTTCAATTTATGCCTTAACCCATTGCGGTTATACAAAAACTTGCGAAGACATTTTCCAAGCCTTTGAAAGAACTCTTATGGATAATTTCATCATCATCATCATCATCATCATCATCATCATCATCATCATCATCATCATCATCATCATCTTCCAAACTATATACAATGGCCTCTTGTCAGTTATTTTTTCTTCTTCTGTTGTTCTTTTTTTTCTTGTAAATTCAGACATGATGAACAGTAGAATGACTTGCTCTGAAATGAAAATGTTCAGCAGCAAAAACAGAATGTGTGATTTGAATCTAGCAGGCTGTAGCCTTAGGCAAACATCTGGTTTCTCATTTAATCCCAAGGCCAAGTGGATACAGATGAACTAGTCTTAATGGGTGAACAGTCAAACACTCCTTGCACCTCTTTCTCAGAGAATGCTGTCATGGACAAGAGTGCAGTCATTCCAGGGATCCTTTCATAGACAGTTCACACACCTATGTAACTGGCCCTCCTCTCTGCCACAGAGGCTCAGATGCCTGACTAGTGTGTATGATTTAATTTCTGACCAGCCCAGTGCATTGACATGTCTGATCTTATCATCCTTCATGCATGGAAAGAATGTGGAGATCACATCAGACATACCTGTGGCACGCACATGTCACAGCTCACAGTGACCAAGGTGAGCGCACCTAGTGCTGTGTTCTACAACATGCAGAAGAGTGTGTGTTTGATCTGTGTATGATCTCTCATGGTCAGCTGTGTATGGTCTCTCATGGTCAGCTCCCAGGAGTCTAGTGCCATTCACACAACTGATACGGAGATGCACTAATTAACAACAAGTTGTGCTACACCCAAAGGTCAGCCTCTCCAGCAATTACATTAAAATCCTTTGGAGGTATGCCAGACAACTGAGGCTTTGTCTGCAGGCTTCATGATTGCAATGCCAGCATTATGCAACTGGGACAGAATTCAGTTCTATCTCCACGCACGCACACCTACACACATAAACACACATCTTTTCCTTTCCAATACACTCATTCTGCCTAATCAGCCACTATGGGTAGGTGTGTTGATGGGGGAATGAATGTGAACCTAACAACAGATTTTCTGATCACAGGTTGGAAGAGTCTGATGGGCAGATTTCAATCAACAGATTCCCCTTTACTTTTAAATCTGCTACTGAATAAAGACGACAGGCAGGATTGTCTCCCCTACCCCTCACAATACCAACACAGATTTGCCACTGCCACCATCCTACTGTCCGCATTTTTCTCTCCACATGATAGGTTCACCTCAAAGATGCATTTAGAATTCTCAGTCAGAGAGCTCTTAAGCCTCACTGAACTACAAGCCTCAGAATGCAACAGGAGGCAGCCAGAGCAGTAAAAGTGGGGTAGCAGCACTATAAGAGTGTAGTGTAGTAATGTGGTCAGTCTCTCACTGCTTTGGGTCCCATTTCTCCAAGTAAATAAATATAGTCATCCGTATCTCACAACCGTGGAAACAGGGAGGTGAAGAAGGGGCTGTCCATTGTGATTCCAACTTCTAACTGTTCTCAGACCAGAGTCCTCTTTGCATCTCTTCTGGTCTATTTTAAGATCTGTGTATGTTTTGTTTTTCTTTCCTTTTGCTGGCATTTTAGTAATTCTGGAACAATTGGTCTACAACTTCATCTCATTTTTGTGCATGTGTACAACATGTACATACAGTACAACAGCAGAGGAGATCAATGAAGGAGTCAGGGTGCAACGGTTGCATGGGAACGTATAGAATGAGGCAGAGCAGTCTCAGGGCCCTTTGGTAGTTCCCACACAGGACCAGAGATAGCTGCCTTTTACTGAGTCAGACCATCTGTCCTTCTAGTCCTATCCTGTCAGATCTGATGGGCAACAATGGCCCTCCAGGATTTTAGACAGATATCCCATTCCTACCAGATGACATGGGGGTTTGAACCTTTTTTCATACAAATCATATACTCTTCCAGAGAGCTACATGCCCTCCTCATTCAGCAATGGGCTGAGGGTAGGAAGAGATAAGAGGTGCATTTACACTATAGAAATAATGCAGTTTGACACCACTTTAAATGTTGTAGATCTATCCTATGGAATTCTGGGATTTGTAGTTTTACAAGGTCTTTAGCTTTCACTGTTAGAGTACTGGTGCCTAACCAAACTACAAATCCCAAGTTTCCGTAGGATAGAGCCATGCCAATTAAAGTGATGTCAAATTGTATTATTTCTACAATGTAGATGCACTCAAGGTAAACAGAAACATCAATAAATCTTTCCATAGATTTCCCACTGGTTTTAATTTGTGAATTTGTTTCTTGACACTCTACTTTATTGTCAAAGAAGCCACTGTAAAAAAAGAAAAAGGATCATCTACTACATAATGATGCTCATCAAAGGAACTCAAATCTTTAACACTGGGACAGACTTGGCGTCAGTCCCAGTCCCGGCAGCTCTTAACTTTGCATGTCTGAGTAAGGGCTGGCTAGCTGGAAGAAAGGAATTAGTGCAGTGACGCAGGCAAGGGGAAGCTAGAAACCCAAAGGCATCTTTGGTGTTACCCACTCACTCACATTCTTTTTTTCAATACCTGAAGGGCCTTTTTGGAAACACCTTATCACATTACACTGTTATAGAGCTATACTCCACTTTAACAACCATGGCAACATCATGTAGTTTGTAGTTTAGGGAAGTCCAAGAGCTCTTTAACTGAGAATTCTGAGAATGTTCCTCCTTAAACTGCAAATCCCAGGATTCCACAGAATGTTGAACAGAGTTAAAGTGAGATATAGTGCTATATATAGCCGTGTAGTGTGCCCAATTGGCAAAGGGATCAGACAAATTGCATTTTATCACCCTACACATTCAGTTTATATGCAGAACATACTGTAAGAAAAGCAGGCTTGGACACAGAAGAAGGTGGAGTGAAAATAGGAAGAAGCAATATCAACAATCTAAGATATGCAGATGACATCGTAATACTAGCAAAAAAAAATCTGAGTCGAGACATGGAACAGTTACCATACATACTTGACTATAAGTTGAGAAATTTATGCCCCAAAATTGACCTTAAAATGCTGGGTCGACTTATATACGGGTCATTAACTAGTACTGCTTAGAAAGGTTCTAAAATGAACAAGCCTGATGCCCCACTCTTGGTGCCTGGAGGCACATCTCTCTCTCTCTCTCTCTCTCTCTCTCTCTCTCTCTGTGTGTGTGTGTGTGTGTGTGTGTGTGTGTGTGTGTTTGTGTGAAAGAGGTTCCCAGTCCGATTTGCAAGCTTTTTTTTCCCATGGAAGAAACTCCTCATTTAACAGCACTTGCTTTCCTCCTCAATCCGATGTTAAAACCTCTCCTCCAGCACCTGGTGGTCGGGAGAGGTCCAGAGAAGGAGAAGGAGGGATGGAAATGGTATTTTCCCCCTTTCCATCCTTCGTTATAGCCCCATAGGTTTTAGCCTCATCTTATCCACAGGTTGTATCAAAATCCATGACTTTGACCCTGAAACCTTCTCTCAACTTATACATGAGGTCAACTTGTACACAAGTATATACAGTACTAAGGAAGATCAATGAAGAAAGCACAAAGGCAGGCTTTCTGTTGACCATAAAGAAAACAAAAATAATGACAACGGAGAATCTAGACAAATTCAACCTAGACAATTAAGAAATAGAAATAGTAAAAGAATTCTCATACCTGGAATCAAACATTGATAGGAAATCAGAAGAAGATTAAAAATGGAGAGTTCTTCTATCAAAGAATTAGAAAGAGCCTATAATGCAAAGATATAGAACTGAGCATAAAAGTTAGAATCATACAAGCCATTTTGTTCCCTATTATCATGCATGGATGTGAGGGTTGAGTTAAGAAAGAAAGTAGGAAGAATATCAGTTCATCAATTCATCACCTGTGGTGCTGGAGAAGAGTGCTGGGGATTCTGTGGATGGCCAAAAAGACAAATAAATGGATCCTAAAACAGATCGAGACAGAAATCTCCCTGGAAGCCAAGTTGACAAACCTGAGGCTTTCATACCTTGGCAACATCCTGAGAAGGCAACTGGAAAAAACAAGAATGCTAGGAAAGGTAGAGGGAAGTAGAAAGAGAGGAAGGTTGCATGCTAGAAGGATGGACTCTATTAAGGAGGCCACAGGTATGACTTGCAGGAACTAAGCAGAGCAGTGGAAAACGGGGGCTTGGAGATGTCTCATCTTCATGGGTTGAGTTCGACTCAAGGACAGTTAACAACAACAACAAAGTGTGATAAGGCTGATAAATAGGATACTAGCCTAGCAATGGGTGAGCATGCAAAGAAAAGGAAAGGTCTCAAAGGATGTAGGGAATATGTATCAGTCAACAAACTATGAGTGAGTTCCTCATTTTGCCAAGATTGACTACTTTGAAAGCTTATAGTGTACTTGTTTACTTACTTAATTCCACCTTTCCCCCAGTCTGGGACTCAACAGCCTGAGTTGGCTTACAACAGTTAAAAGAAACATAGCAAAAAATATACCAAATTTAATAAAATAAAATATTGTTAAACTATTCATAAATTTAGCAAAAGCTGTCACTCTTAAGTCTCAAATTAATAGAGAGAAAGTAATCAAAACTATTTGATTTTTAAGATTTCTTCTCATATATATATATATATATATATATATATCACCTATGTACACACACACACACACCACCAGATATATAGATACACACACAGGCATGCATGCACGCACACACACACATCACCTCTCTATATAGGTGGTTTTTCCACACTGAAAACAGCAGAAAAGAAAAATGCTGTTTTATGTGCAGAAAATGTAGTCTTGAAACATACACCTGTCAATCAGTTCTGAATTCTGGAATGGGAAATGTGTCAAGCTTTGGGTTGAAAATGTTGTACCTTCTTAAAATGGAGGTTGCCTCCAAATAGGCAAGGATGTACTTTTGAACTGTGACTAAAGTGGCCTGTTGTATTTGAGGGAGGGGGTGGAATTCTGTTGTTTGTGCAAACCATTCAAAGAATGACAAGGTTCTTCCTCTAACAACTTATCTGAGCTGAAAGATAGCAGTGGAATTTCTTGGGAGAGTTCTTGATATCTTATGCTGCAGACTGCACTCTAAACACACAATATCCTCTCTTTTTCAAAGAAAGGGATTGAAGGGGGAGGCCTTCAAGCAGCATTCCTTCTCCTGGTACATTAATGTTGCCAAGGTCTTTTCTGGGGGATTTACAGCCCAAGAAATAACATCAGTGCTGGGAAAATAATTAGCATCATAACCACAGTTTTCCCTCTCGCCCTCTAAGTGTAACTACACTGACTTGAGAGACAAGCAGTGGTAGAGATTGTGATCAATTTGTAAATGTCATCCAAGAGCTCCAGATCAGATCTTCTGTAATGTAGACAATCACCATCTCCCCAATTCTGTGAGATCGTCAAGCACTGCATGGTGGGCAAAAGCAAGGTTTCCCAAAATGCTTTCCTCAAACCAAACTTAAAGAAGAGTCTTTGCCAAGACTAAGGGCCTGAACAGACAGGCCAAAATAAAGCTGCTTCAGGTCACTTTGGAGGTATGCTGTTTAAAGAACACACACATCTTAACAGGCCAGAAGCTGCACCAAAGCTGTGCTTCATTCCTTAAGACTGGAGTATGGATTTGGCACAGCTTCCGGCCTCTTAGGACTCATGCATAATTTAAACAGCATACCTCCAAAGTGACCCAAAGCAGCTTTATTTTGGCCTGTCTGTTTGGACCCTTTGTCTGAAGATTATTGCACCTGCAAATCCCACTGGAATGAATGTGGGATTGAAAAGTAAAAAAATGGGTGTTATTGCATGCAGCCAAGGCCAAAGGAATGCAATCCATCTGCAGCCTGGACCACAGCTGTGCTTATCCAGCTGCTTTTCAAAAACCAGAGCTTGCTGTTTTTGAAAAGCTGCTGGATAAGCGCAGCTGGGGTCTGGGCTGCAGGTGGGCTGCAGTTGCCAGCCTTGGCTGCCTGCGATAACACCCGGTTAAGACATTCCAATCCCATATCTATCCTGGTGTGATTTGCAGGTGCAATAATCTCCTCAAACAAAGAGTAAAATGGAGCCAGGCCCCTCTGTAGTCCATGTCACAGACATTGGGTGGACTGACAGACAATGGGATGACACAATAAATTGAGCAGCAGTTCATCTTAAATGTACAGTATTGTCTTACGTTATAATAGCCTTGGGTTGACCTTGGGCAGTGGTGTCCCCAGGCTTGGTGTCACCCTGCTTCTGCTACCTACTCACCTGACCAGGACTGCTGGGGCATGGCTGGGCAAGTCAAGCAGCAAGGGGATGGAAGGGGTCCATTTACCCCTTCTTCTTCACCACCACTGTGGCTTCCTCCTGAGGAGGGAGCCTGGCACTGGTGAAACCATGAGGGGTGTCCTCGCTCCTCCTCCTCCTGCTTCTTCTCTCACCTGTCCCCCTCCCAAAACACCACCAGACCCACAAAGTATTGCTGGGTGGTGCTGGCTTACCCTGTTCTCTCTCCATCCTCAGGGGCAATGGGTGCCACCAGGCAAATGAGGCAGTGGGAGGGAACAGAAGGGGGTGCACTGCCTCTCCTCCTATTCCACTGTCTTGGCTTCCTCCTTGTGGAGAGAGCCAGGCAGCAAAGAAGAAGGAGCTGATGCACCAGCAGTACACCCTACAGCAGAAAGAGGGCAGGACCAGGTGTCACCCCTTTTCTGAGGTGCCACCTGCTATGATCCGCACCTCTGCAACCCCCTAATGACACCACTGACCTTGAGGAGGCATCATTTTCCTTTTGGCTTAGGCAGCAAACTGTCTTGGAGGGAACATTGTTTGATTATGATCTGTGACTGTTTTCCATAGCATGGGTGTTGGCAATCCTTTCAAATATACTGTATTTTCTGGCATATAAAACTACTTTTTAACCCAGGAAAATCTTCTCAAAAGTCGGGGGTCGTCTTATATGCCAGGTGTCGTCTTATAGGGCAGGTGCTGAAACTTCTGAGCCAGACTGGAGAATCTGCGGTCGCCGCATATGGTGGGGGGAGCTCAAAAACAGCTGCAGCCGCATCCCCTCCATATGTGGCAACTGTATGAAACCAGCAAGGGCAGCGCTGTACAAGTACGGTAGAAGAAAAAGACAGGGAGGGCTGGGCAGGCAGGGAGAGCTGACCAATCCAAGCAGGCTTTGTATACAACAAGTTTTCCTGCTAAGTACCTGTATGTCATAAGCATTTGAATTAAAATTACCATATTGAAATCGAACCTAATGTTTTTTAAAAAAATTATTTGGAAGAGGGGTAATCTTATATGGCGAGTATATCCCAAATCCTGTATTTTAACTGGAAAAGTTGGAGGTCGTCTTATACACCCAGACGTCTTATATGCTGGAAAATACGGTATGTTGAAACCAGGGTGTTTTTAGAAGATGTTCAGTATATTTGTAACAGTATTTTAAACCTGTCTTTTAAATATATGTTTAAATTGTTGGTTGTGAGTGAGTGTGTGTGTAT
>NC_056523.1:162792778-162957523 GCF_019175285.1 Sceloporus undulatus
ATCTATTTCTACCATATGATTAGGTACTATTTGTTTCAGCTGTTGAATGAATAGTTGGTCAGATTTCCCTGTCAGGATGACATCTTAGCAATCTGATTTGCCCTCCTCTGAAAGCAACTTTCACTAAAGCAGTAGTTTTAGGGTAAAAATGGGAGAGACATTCGTATGCTTCACATTTTAATATAAACCAACCTAATTTATACCTCCAAAATAACAAGGGAACCTGAAAGCAATTACCCTCCAGTTTTTGCACTTCTCTGAACTAGTCTTCTACCAAAAATGTGATACAATGATGCATACCATTAGGGAAAAATACATACAAAATTGGATAAAAATATTAATAAGAACATTTTACTAAAGCATGCACAAACATATACAGGGACATGACAGAATGAAATTGTGCTTGAAGAAAGTAAAAAACTATTGAAACTGAAATTGAAAAAAAATGGAAGTCTCTGTAGTTCTTTTCAAGTTGCCTGTTGACTTATGGCAACCTCGTGAATTTCATAGGGTTTTCATAGACAAGGAATACTCCGAGGGGGCTTTGTCAGTTAAATCCTCTAAAATATATAGCCCACAGCACCTGGTATTTGTTGATGGTCTCCCATCCAAGTGCTAACCAGAGCTGGCCCTGCTTAGTCTCCAAGACTAGCCACACTCTGGTGCCCTTAAAGATCTCTTTGAGGATAATAGGTTTTACACTAGAGGATCTCTGGGTGTCCCTGTGAGAAATACAGAGAAGTAGCTTTTTTACATCAGAGTCCTTCAATGACCCTTCTTTTTTTGGCATCTCTGCCATGAGAACTGGAGTGATGCCATCTGAACATCAGGAGGGAAACCTGTAAAACCAAATTAGGCTTGACTCTGACTGTCTCCCTTCAGTTGATTCTCTTTGGGCATGTCTACAGAGGCATTGCCTACTTGTCTAAAAATGGCTTGTGCTAGGTCAGGGGTGTTTAAAATGCTGCAGTCTCACAGAGAGCAACAGTGCTCTATGTATATGTATATATAAGTATGCTATGCATAACATCGGTGTTTGGAAATGTTGCACATTGGGACTAAACTCAGTGAATCCTCCATAGCCAGTGGAGGATATGAGGCTGGCTGGAGGATATGAGGAGTTATAGTCTAGAAAAGTAACAAATCCAAGCTCTAAGTAAATTCTACAAGTCATAGCCATGACCACCATCAGCAGTTGCCATCCCTCTATTTCTTCACATTTGCTTTCATCTGTAAGTCAGCCTAAAATATGTGAAGCAATAGGCAAGGAACACAAATGCCTCTGGACCAATCACTTGGTGTGTGCTCAGAGAAGAACAGAAAAAGTATGATCCCATTGATTCTTGCAGAGTTATCAACAGGTTCTGATACTATCAGCTGTGGTATCTTTCTGAACTGTCTGATCATGTTGGAGATGGGATCGGAACATTGTGTTAAGATGGGTCTTCTCTTGTCCATCCAGGAAGATGGGTTACTGAAGGTGGTGGTGGTAGTCTAATTCATCTTCCCTGTTAGAAATGTTTTGCAGACTTCCTGAGGGTTGGGGACTGAAAAAGAATATTTGAAAATATTTGGAAAACAATAAAAAAAACATGTTTTTCACATGCTGAGAAACCGTGATGAAAAATATCCTGGACTGACAAGAATCTTTGCAGTTCAAGACTCACTTTGTGCAAAATTCACACGTGGTTATTTTGAGACTAAAACAGCCATTTCTGCACAGGAAACAGAATAGAAATAATAATATTCTTCACATAAAAAAATCTGATTCCTGTGCAAAAAAAAATATATGCTATAATTAAGAATTTACTCTTCACAAATTTTGGATGTGGTTTATTTGCACAGAAAACAGCTTTTTCTTTGCAGGAAACAGCTTTTTCTGCATAAAAAGTAATATTTTAGTGTATTTCAGCTCCTTTCTGGAAGAAAGTGATAAACTGAATCTCTATTCAGGCCTTACTGTTGAACATAAAGAAAACAAAAATAATGACCACAGAGAATCTGCATAAACTCAAGCTAGACAATGAAGAAATAGAACTACTAAAAGAGTTCTTATACCTGGGATCAAACATTGATAGGAGCAGGGATTGCAGCCAGGAAATCAGAAGAAAAAAACTAGAAAAGATCCTAAAAGGCAAATATATACAACTGAACACAAAAATAAGAATCATGCAAGTCATTGTATTCCCTATTACCATGTATGGATGTGAGAGCTGGACAGTTAAGAAAGAAGATATGAAGAAACAAAGGGGCTGTACAGACAAGCCCCAAGCCACCCCTTTTTGCACTGGATTGGGGCTAGGGCAGTCTCACCAGCAGCCCTGCGGCCTCAATCTGGCATTTTTCCGGGCCACAGAGAAGCAGCAAAATGCCGCTTCTCCATGACCCAGAAAAGGGGTGTCCTTGGGGCTTCATGCCTCCGGACACCCCAGCCCTACAGAGGAGAGGGACAGAGGGAAGAGGCGACCCCTTTCTCCTATGCATTGTTGGCGCGGCCTTGCAGTTGCCACGCCAGTGATGCGTGTGCCAAAGGCGCCATAAGCGCCCTCCAGCAGCAGGGTGACATGTCCTGTGCGACACGCTGTTTGGACACTTCACACAGGACACGTCATGGATACGCACCCTGTGTGGGCGGAGCTGTGTAATCATGGCAATGCCCACACATAGTAGGGTCAGGGACTGTATGGTTGCTGCACGCTCCCTAGCCCTACTATCGGCCCCTTGACGGTGCTTCCTGGCCATCTGTCTTGGGCCAAACTCATTCAAAATGTGGTGCTGGAGAAAAGTGCTTAGCATGAACAGCCAAAAAGACAAAGAAATGGGTCCTAGAGCAGATCAAGCCAGAAATCTCCATGGAAGCCAGGAGAAAACTGAGGCTGTCGTAATTTGGCCACATTATGAGAAAGCACAACTCATTGGAAAAAACAATAATGCTAGGAAAGGTATGGGGAAGAAAAAAAAAAGGAAGGGTGCATGCTAGATTGATGGACTCCATTAAGGAGGTCACAGGTATGAGTTTGCAGGAACTGAGCAGAATAATGGAGGACAGGGAATCTTGGAGATATCTCATCTGCATGGTTGCCTTGGGTTGAGACTGATACAAGGGCAGTTAACAAACAATAGGGCCCACTTGTGTCTCTGTGCCTTCTTATCAACTGCATGAGGTCACTGGGAGAGTTTATCAAAGGATATAGAGTGCAGTGACATCAGTCTGCAAGTCATATCCTCCATCTCTGTTTCTCCTTTTCATTAGAGAACCAGTGACTTCCTTGAAAACAGGCTGGAAATCTGTAAAAGAACATTTAAGGTCAACTCAGAGAAGACAAGCTGGTGAAGATTAAGTGGGCTGTTTGCCCGGGGAAATGCCTGTTTTGGACAGAACTTGGAGATGTTACTTTGTGGATTACAGCTCCCAAAATTTCCCCTCCCAATATTAAATGACCATGCTGGCTGGTATATTTGGACAAACCCACAAGTTCTGATTTTGGATGGGATTGCACTCTCCAAGAATTTTCTTGGAGCTAAATTTATATTCTATTTCAAAGAATAGATGAGGTTTGCACTGCCTGTTCATAGATATGACTGGATATCTGGCAGCCACTGGAAAAATACTTTGCTGCTGCCATCCATGTCTTGGCTGCCTTCAATAAGATTGGTCAGTGATCCCTTATCCTCATAAGGGATACTACTAATTGAATTTCCAGACTCTACTGTTGTAACTGTAACACAGTAATATTATGTGTCGATGAAATACTCATCACATTAACCAACAATTAAAGACATATGTCAAGGCTTAAAAACCCTTTTGGATCCCAGAGTTCTCCTGTTCCCGTGATTCAGTTCACCCTTTAAGAACCCAACCTTCCATCTAATTTTTTGAGGGGGGATTAGACTCCAGTTTCCAGAATCCCTCGCATGCTGGCTGGGAGATGCTGGAGCAGTGCAGTACAGAAGGGATTTCCCTCTCCCTTTTGATCTGTATACCCACCCTCATCTCTTGCTTCTCAGGATGTTTACATTATGCATACATTTTAAAAAATCTGAGATACTTGTGATCTATCTGAAGCATAGGCGCCACAAATTATGCAGGCCAGTAACATTTCCAAAGGGAGCCACCAGTGGTTTGAGTGCTGCACTGGAACTCCAATACACCAGGGTTCATATCAACCACAGCAACCTATTTGGTGATCTTGAGCAAGTCCCATTCTCTCAGGCTGCTGCCACACTGCAGAATTAATGCAGTTTGATACTGGTTTAACGACCAATGGCCCAATGTGTTAATTCTGTAGTGCAGATGCAGCCTCAATTTAAGAACTGCAAACATCCCCTGAAAAATCATGCCTCTGAAGAAAAGTCTTTGAGAGGGTCACCATAAGTGAGAGTCAGCTTGAAGACATATAAAAACCACAAAGTTTGCAGTAGGTCAAGGAGAAGCTGTATTTTTGAGCTATGGGCTAGTACAGAAGATTCATGGCTACACCTTTCTGCTTACTTCCCCCTTCAATTCAGTAATGCTACTAGAATAAAGCCTGGTTCATTCAGGTCCTCTTTTGTAAGTGTTCCATGTGATCCACCCCCACACATTTTAAATACATTTGCCATTTGTGCTCACGAGCCCATCTGCTCCGTGTCATGTTAGCACAGCAGCAACTGGTAGGAACAGAAAAACTTGTCTCCTACTGAGAGTGACTCATCTAGCTCAAGACACTCTAGCTAAGGATGGGTGACTTACTTGTGGCCTTTCAGATGTTCTTGAACTACAATTCCCAACATACTTCCCTATATTATATGCTGGCTAGGATTGATGGGAACTGAAGTCCAGCAATTTCTTGAATGCCAGCAATTGCTGGTCCCTCCTTGCACATACTGGTCTATGCTGATTGGTACTCCCTGTCTACAGACATGCTTCTTTTCCAGCCCTATTTGGAGAAGCTATGGACTGGCTCTCCATCACTGGGCTACATATTTTGCCAATAGACTGCATAGGTATGCTGCCACTGCATTCACTCTGCATAGCCCATCACATGTTTCAAGCCCATCACGTTTCCAATTAATTGTAACCATGGCTTTAGCCCTGGTTTGTGTCCCATTCTAATAAGGCCCAAGAAACAGCAAATGATCTGAAGGACACAGTAGAGCTATCTCAGATGTTTCACAAGTCTATGACCTAAAGCACACTTGGCAATCTCATTGGTCACTACTGGCCATTTCCCCATGTACATATGCATAACTATCTGTTGTGCTTCTTAAGCTTAAGAATGATCGCACGCAGTCATAGTGGCCCAGTTAGAGAAAATCTGTTTAAGTCTATATTACAATACAACATTGGCATCATTATGGGGATACAGGTTCAGGCCACACCAGGTGAAAACCTAAGGGAGAGGTGACACCACTAGTCCCAGGCTGTGGCATTTGCCTGCATTCCTCTAAAACACTAAAAAGATGATGTGGGATGGGTGAGAAAGGAGAAGGCTAAATAACTGGAATGAGATAGGAGAAGCTCCAGTTTTTTAAAAAAAAATCTTAAAATTTAAAATAATCTAAAAATTTAAAATTTAAACAAAAATTAAAAGTTTAACTTTTTTTAAAAAAAAATCTTTTAATATTTTTTAAAAAACATCACATCTTACCAACTTTTCACTTTAGCCACATAAAACTATGTACATATAAATAAATTTAGGCTGTACATATGATATTGTAATTAAAAGGTATAATTTTAATTTTGCTGGTTGTTTATGCCACACCTATTACCATTGATGATATATGAGAATTATGATTTATGAGTAACATGACTACAAACAAATATTACTAAGAATTCTGCATGGTGTTGTATGGGAGGAGCTGACATCATGTGTTATACATTGGGTGATGCCAATCCTAATGATAGCACTGCAATTCAACCCAAGTGTGTAAAACAAAACAAAAACTCAGTTTAAACTGGAGCTCTGAGGACATTTGTAGCATGAGCCTGTTCCTGTCTACAGTGGAAATGATAAGTCCTATTAAAGTCATTGGGACATACCTCCAGGAAAATGGATATAAAATGGTAGTCTTAGGCCATAATCCATATACAGTACACTTCCTTGGATGTAAATGCCATTGAGTAAAGTGGAATTTATATATGAGGAGCTTACTCGTTGTTCCATATATGCCCCAATAACTGAATCTGGAACTAGAGCTGAAAGACATTGAGACTGCATCCAGACTGCAATTTGACACTGATCTAACTGCCATGGCCCTATGCATGGAATTCTGGGATTTGTAGTTTTGTAAGATACTTTGCTTTCTCTGCCAGAGACCTCTGATGCCACAACAAACTACAAACCCCAGGATGCCATAGGATAGAGCCATGACAAAGCAGTGCCAAACTGCATTAATTCTGCAGTGTGACAGCAGCCTGAGAGATTGCCTGGAGTTACACACACACACACACACACACACACACACACACATTGACATTTAGGCCTCCTGAAACTACAGTTATTCTCATCTGCCAGTGTCATTATATTTAAAAGTACTGACAGTAATCCCTTTTTCCTGGTACTTGGAATTATATAAAGACTTTGGTAAACCTTTAATTGCAGGTGGCAATGAAGTGGCCCTCTTTACATAGAACTGAATTAAGTACAGGTTCTTTTATAAATGTCTGCTCTGTACTCTGTAATAGCCAGAATAGGTTTGTAAGACTCCCATGCTTAATGTTCCATTCATATGGTACAAAAACCTAACAGTTAAATAGAATTTGGTTGTCATCACACAGACTTTCTGTTCTTTCCTCTGTGCCAGGAAAAAAAAGGTCTTGCTTGCTTCTGCCTAATGGCTCCCTTACTGTAAATGCACTGATGTGTGTATTCTTGTCCACCTTATGATTCATGGAAAACACATCCACTTTACTTGATCTTTACTGAAAATGTGCTGCCACAATACCAACTCTTTCTTGGAAAATACTTCCTATTGGGGGGGGGGAAAGTTGTCCACTGTCAGGCCAATGTCTTTTGGTGCAGGAGCATGTAAGCTTTTGAGCAGCTTCAGGGTTTTCATAGGCAGTGGGAAAATGCTAAATCTGAAAGAGTGAGGGAAAGCAAGAGAGCACAACCTGAACTATGAATACATTTGCAATCATCTTCATGGAAATTCATTTGCAAAATATTTTAATTGTCCACCCAGTAAGACAGACTAACAGATATGGAATGTTGTAATGAACCCCTCTCTAAAACATAGACTAGATAAACATTTCAGGTACTTGTGTGCCTGAAGTGCCAATCATAGAAATTATTAACCCACAATTGAATAGATGTGTGTTTGTATGTGTGTTTGTGTGCGTATGTGCATGTGTGCATGCACATGCATGCACACACACACACCTCTTCAACTTACCTGTCAATTTATAGTAACCCCGTGATTTTCATAGTTTTCTTAGGAAAGGAATCTTCAGAGGTGGTTTTGCCAGTACCTTCCTCTAAAAATACAGCCTATAGCGTTTGGTGTCCGTTGGTGGTCTCCTATCCAAGTACTAACCAGTGCAGACCCTGCTTAGCTTTCATGATTAAATATATGCCCAGGCAGTCATAGAATCATTGAATCATAGAATCATAGAGTTGGAAGAGACCACAAGGGCCATCCAGTCCAACACCCTGCCATGCGGGAAATCTAAATCAAAGCATCCCCGACAGATGGCCATCCAGCCTCTGTTTAAAGACCTCTAAGGAAGGAGACTCCATTACACTCCGAGGGAGTTTGTTCCATTGTCAAACAGTCCTCACTGTCAGGAAGTTCCTCCTAATGTTGAGGTGGAATCTCTTTTCCTGGAGCTTGCATCCATTGCTCTGGGTCCTGTTTCTGGAGCAACAGAAAACAAGCTTGCTCCCTCCTCAATATGACATCCCTTCAAATATTTAAACAGTAGTATCATATCACCTCAAGGGATGCATGCATGCTGCAGTAACTGGCTTACCCTGTGTCTTCTCCATGCCAGAGGTACATGTACCTGCTGAATCCTGTTAATATAGCTGGTGTTTACTGGAACAGGTGCGGTTCCCCACCCCTATCTTTTTAGACTGAGAGATTGAGGGTCCTTTACCATTTCATAGAAAAGTTTGATCTTTTGACATTATTGTAGTCCACCTTGAACCCCATTTGGGAGAAAGGTGGGATATAAATTGATAAAATAAAATTGGAAATACTTACTGTAGGTGGAGGAAAGAATCTAGGTCTCAGGCACCGCTGTTGGAAAAAGTTACTTTGGGGAACTAAAATTCCCTAAATGTCCGAGGCAGCGGGGCTACTGAAGATTTCTGGAAACTGTAGTCCAAAAAGTAACTTTTTTCCAAGCCTGTGCTCAAGTGTCTATACTAATTCTCACTAATCCTGCAAAGGACATGTGTATAGCCCTTGCAGATCCCCTGGTGACCCTGAGGGTAACTATAGGAACTTCTGCATTATCTAGATACGCTCCCTGTGCTTCTCATTAAGTACACAGTTGCAATGTAGTGATTCTCCTAAGGCAAAGCAAGTAATATTTCATCTCTAAGAGTGTTTAACTGAACTCTAGTAGCACCTACAAATGCTGGAGAAAATGCTGGAGGTGACTTTGCACAGTATGCAGTACAGTAACACTCACTTTTTGTTCCTTCTAGAAGAATTTTGAATCGGGCAGCACAAATCTGTCTGTTATTGCGTCCAGTTTACTGCAACCCTAAGATGAACTTATCACAAGGTTTTGTTTTGTTTTTTAGTACTGAGAGAGTATGACTTGCCCAATGTCAACCAGTGGGCTTTTGTGGCTGAATGGGAAATGAACCCTGATCCCCAGAGTCTAATGTTCAAACCACTATGCCACGCTGTCTCTCTGTTTGCACTATTGTGAATAGAAGTACCTCAGGACTGGAATGGTGTAGTCTCTGGTGAGAGTGTTGGCCTTTGGTGCATAAGAGACATAGGTTCAAATCAGAACTTGGAGACATCATATTTCTGTTCTATAGACCCTTCCACAATACATAATTATAGCCCAATGATTCCATTTAATCCATGGAATCCTGAGATTTCTAATGCAGCACCAGAGGAACTCCACAGTTGAGAATTCTAAATACCCCTCCCTAAACTCCAAATCCTAAGGTTCCATAGGATGTTGCCATGGCAGTCAAAGTGGTGTCAAAGTCCTTCATCTGCAAAGTGTGGAAGGGTCCTACAAGTTTCAGAGTTCCCTAGTCCTCATGATTATGCTGGCTGGGTGATTCTGGTAGTCCAAAAAAATCAAGGTTTTGAAGCTCTGCTAAAAAACCCTCGTCACTCATGTGACTCATTCAGTCATCATAACTAGTTGCTAGCTCACAAGTAAGCCTACCTGAATGGACTGTTTAGATGGTCAAGTGGGATGGAAGAAGTCCTATGTTCCTTGAAGGAAGAACAGGATACAAACATGAGAGATAGAAGTAAATTGCATGGATTCCAACTGGACTTCTATTAGGATCACAGCATTGCTTGTCTTTGTATCATTCTTTTAGCATTCTTAACTTGACTAAAGTAATACAAACATGTTATATATTATCACACAAGCCTCAGTTAGTAAAAGAAAACAGAAACATATCAATCTAGGAGCATTCAGTTATCACATGTCTCTGCAATAGTGCAAAGGTGCTGTTTTTATCATCAACAGTCCCTTGCATTCACTCCTCCTTAACCCTGTCTTCCTGTCTTGTGCCCTACCCAATGCACTTTTGGGGTGTTTTTTTAATTTTTTTAATGCAATTCCAGGGTTATGGTAATACAATTTAATTTTTTAAAGGAAGAGAAAAGATTTTGTGAGGGAGAGAAAATAGCCTGCTTGGGAATAGAGAGGGGAAAGCAGGCTACACCAACACCACATGACTGCCAATTTTGGAACTGCCACGGAAGGGACATTTCACACCTGTGGAATAATGGAAAAGCAGCACATTTGGGTACCCATTGACAGGTTTTCCCCATCATTAAAAAGGGACACTCCAACAATATTTCACAGGCACAGCAGTGACAAAACAGAGATGACACCACGCAATAAGTATTTTCAAAAATTCTATTCTCCAAATTTAATTGCAATTTTAAAGTTTTGCATAATAATCTCCATTATTGTTGTTATGTGCCTTCAAGTCATTTCCAATTTATGGTAACCCTAAGGTGGACTTATGGGAACAACTTTTTAAGGTAACCTTGCATCCCATTTGTCTGGAAGCTTTCCAGTAAGCAGCTATGTCATAACTTTAGGACTGGCAAGAGTTTTTTAAAAGCATCTCTGCTGGGCAGTGGTATCACTAGGTGGATACAGGATGTGTGGGTGACACCAAATGGGGGTGTCACCCACTGGACTGGCACAGCTACTGGGCAAGCAAGAAAGTGTATTTTCCTGCTTGCCTAGCAGCCGTAGCAGACCCTAAATGCGCCCTCCAGAGGCCACAGTGCCATCCCCCTCAGTAGCTGTGGCTGCTGGAGGGGTGGAGGAGCCTTTGGAGTTTTGCAGCAGCCATGGGGACGTTGAAGGCTTGGGGTGCCTGCAGTGGTCTGGCCAGGTGTGGGGTGGGGGGAAGAGCAAGGCAGTTTCTTAAGTTGATCCCCCGCTGCACCAGGTGACACCCACCTTAGGCATGCCACTGCTGCTGGATTGAACCTGCAGAGTTTCAAGAGCACTTTGACTTAAGGGTACAGTATGTGTTCTTTCCAGTACAAAATCGCAGACAATAGTTCTTTTTTTCTTTTTTAAACACAGGTAAGCTGGAGATTTAATGGGATCAGCATCCTTAAATAGAAAAGAGAAGCATGTGCTTTATCTCCATAGGACCAGATATACCTGGGGAGTTTCTGAACAGACGTCAGAGGCTATTAAGACCTACATTTATCAGTGTCATCATTTGGGGATTCTTTAGTGTGAAATCTAAATATGTCATTATGAAAGGGCATTACTTTCCACATTTATGTCAGCTTCGTACAAACACAACAGTCTTATTCAGTCATACAAAGTATTTATAAATCTCTGGTTATGTTGACACAGGAGATCCCTGTGTACCTATGGTAGTTTAGTCTTTTCTAACTCGGTGCTCTTCAACTCACATCATCTCTAACCATCACGGGCAATTGTAGGATTTGTAGTTAAACACAGTCCTGAGCATACCAACTTGGGAACGACTGTCTCAGTTCATTCTAAGTCTAGGGCTTAGGTAATTCAGACCAACTTACAAGTTGCAACTTGAATCTAAGAACAGTGCTCACCAAGTGGCTCTGGCAGTTGAATGTCACATATGCCAACTGACCTATGTTATTGTGTCCTGGGTCAGCTAGAGACAATGTCACAAAACAATAGCATTGGCACTGGAATTTTTAATTATGTCCACATAGAAAAGCACCTGTGTGTGTATTACTTAAAATATTTATATCCTGCCTTTCTAATATGGTGAGTTGTCTGTGCTACTTAAGGTCTTCAGTGGGAGGGGGGATCAATATAACCATCAATTACAAGAAAAAGCCACAGCAATAATAATAACCACACCAACAAGGTTACTCACAGCAAAGAAATAGGACTGTGTAGCCTAGTCCTTAAAAACAATAAGCATTGTTATGTTGCCGGATCTACCATTCCTTTGGTGGAATTCCTTTCTTTTTTCTCTTGGGTGGGTTGGTCCTTATTAAATAGCAAAGAGAGGCAGCCGTATTGTTATCTCACTGCTCTGGGAACTGGGGAAAGAGAAACAGTCTTTAGGACTGCAGCTGAGAACAGTCTGATCTTTTCATGTCCTCTAAGCATTAGGATTATTCTGAAGTAAGGAGACATTGGAAAGTCCTTGAAAAGTTACTCTCATATTTAAGCATAATAGGGACTCTAGAATTGCAGGAATATTATTTAGCCTATCACTTTCCTGTCTTGTATGTAACTTTTTCCCATCCATTCTTAAAAAGAACATTTATACTGACTCAGAGATAAATGGTTCCACATTAAAAACACAAAAACCCTCGTGGGATTCTTCTCCTTAAACTGATGGTCCCTGTTGTTGAGAGTGTCTGTGAAGGTCTCGATGTGTGTCACTGTATCTCTTTGCTTACGCAAGGCCCCATCAATAATGCATTTGACTTTGTTTCCATTTTAGGAGTTGTTGCAAAGCGCTGTTAGACAGAACTTGCTGCTGATCAGCTTTCCACAGCTGTCCACTTGATATCTTATTGGCCGAGATAATTTCTTCCTTGTGGTGAGAGTAGGAAAGAGTTAAATCTGGGGAAGAAACTGTACTGATTGTATATATGGGCTGCACTCATAGAGCATGTGTTTTACATACCAAAGGCCCCAGAGTTTGGGAAAGTTACTTTTTAAAGATCCTGGGGGAAATTTTGGAATCTCCTGGCAGAGGCTGAGAAAGATTTATCTCTAATTCCATGAGGAGTTGTTGCCAGTCCGTGTACAAAGTATGGAGCTAGATGGACCCAACAGCACCCATTAACAAAGAGTTTGGTCCCCAGACCTTTCTTTCATCTCACTTCCATATTGTTGGACAACTTTTTCTATTTGCTCACATCTAAGATCATGCACACTGTGACTATTTACCACTCCTGATAATAACTGAACATGAGTTTCAAATCAATATGGATTCAGAACTGATATTCACAGTTGTAAATATTTCCCTATGTTGAATTTTCTGCAGGGAGAAAAGCAGAATGGCTAGGAATGGCCACTAAAAGATGGTTTTAATATGAATGGGTAGATTAAAATGGCTCCTCCACCACCACCATCATCACAGATCCACTTCATTTTACTATCTTCAGACTACATAATCCTTACAACAGTATTCCCAATTTAGTGCCTTCTAGATGTGTTGGACTAGAACTTCCATCATATCATGCTGGGTGAAGAAAATGGGTTGGTGGTCAAACATATCCTAGACCACCTTGGAAAAAAACCCTATAATAAATCAGTACTATTAGCTCCATATTATAGATGGGAGGACTGAGACTGAGAGATAGTGGCTTGATTAAGGCCACTGAATAAGTTCATGACAGATATTGAATTTCACTTGGGGACTTCCTGATCCATAGCTCACTTTCTTAGCCACTATAGTCTGTGTGTGTAATACCCGATCCATTTCAGAACCAACATATCATCAGTATAGAGACTATCAATAAAACCTGATCTAAATTGGTCAGGTAACTGCTGACCCTTTACACATTTCTGAACTTCATTTCTCATCAGCCTAAGTCAGCCTGGCCAATGGTGAGGGGTGCTGGCCTTTATTTCTGGAGTCTTGCTGTTAAAGGTCTCGTTCAAACGGCAGGGTTTTGTTTTGTTTTTGGTGGAAATGGGGCAGATTTTCATCTCAACGACAATGTTGGAAGAAAGCAATAAATAACCCTTCATCACATGCCAGTTAGTTATAAAATGGATGGTACAGAACCTTTTGGTCTAAGTGTGAGCCTGAAGAGGTCCACACATTTCAGACTATAATGATGCAGTATTAATTATTCCAAATATAACCCACTCCTTTGGTACAGTGTGGATTTGAAATACTAGGGACCCAATTAATAAATCTATATGCCTGTGAGTTTGTGCCTAATTGTTCATTTCAACATCCAGTGTTTCAGTAAATTCAGAGGGATTTAGAAATCAACAAAACAATGTAAAAATGTTAAATATGGCACCATATATGGAGGCCCAGAGGGAGCATACCAACTAAAACCTACATACATAGCTCAGTTGCTTCTGGGTAGAATGTGCAATTTCCTGGCCCTGTTCTGTTCTTGGTGCCAGTTGTGTGGTGTGTGTGTGTGTGTCAGAGAGAGAGAGAGAGAGAGAGAGAACCAACCTAGGGTTTTAGTTCAAATTTTAGTCCAAACAGCTGGACCCTATCCCTCAAAATGGGTTCAGCACCTTGGATAGCTCCATTAATGAGTAGATTGTTATTACGAGATTTCCACTGACCATCCCACCAGCCTCCATTCTCTCTTCATATTCAAGAGAAATCATAAAGTTCTTGTTCAGCTTCCTACCTGTTATGACTTCTAAGCCTCCCACAGCACAGAGAGTTCTCATGCTGCAATGCACACCCCCAGCTTTTCAAGTAGTACCTCAGTAAGTGGCACACAGTGTGATTTCTCACGGCCATGTGCTAAAAGGCAAAGCATAAGGCCGAGGAGACAGTGAAAGGGACAGACACATAAATATTTAGGAACTGACTCAGTGGTTGAACTTGCTTTGATTTGTTACTGAATACCATTTTGTAATGAGCTATTGAAATACTCAGCCTGCATGGTGTAGTGATTTGAGCATAGGACTAGGACTCTGGAGATCAGGGTTCAGTCCCTTGCTCATCCATGTAAACCCACTGGGTGACCTTGGGGGAGTCACACACGCTCAGCCCCAGAAAACCTCCATGATAGGTTCACCTAAGGGGCTCCGTAAGTCAGAAACAACTTGAAGTGATACAAGAAAGAAGAAGAAGAAGATGAAGAAGAAGAAGAAGAAGAAGAAGAAGAAGAAGAAGAAGAAGAAGAAGAAGAAGAAGAAGGAGTTATTGCCATAAAGATGAGCTGCAGTGGAATAAAGGTCACTCCTAGATTCCCACACTTCCTCATCTTTCCATTTTCTTAGCTCTGTGGTCTTCTGCCCCCTTCAGATCCTCCTCACTCTCTGCTTCCCCACAAGCACCTTCTCAACTGCCTTATTCATCTCTTCCCTTCATTTCACCTGTTAAAGAAACAGTCCATGTGAATGAGACATCCACCACATTCTCCTATCTATGGAGAAGGCTGTTTCTCCAAGTCTTGCAAATCCTGCTCACAGACAGCATCTACACATGTCCACATGTAGTGTAGACCCTTTGATTCCAAAATTACTGAGCCTCACTCCTCTCCTTGGTGTGAACTATGTTGGTCTCTAGGCATGTGAATAAGTCTGAGGTGAAGGTAGGAATTAAAATAACAGCTGCTGGCATTCCAAAATCACAGACATACATCCACATTGACCATATTTATCATGGGCAAGTATTGCACAATACTGACAGATTTGTTGTTGTTGTTGTTATATACCTTCAAATCATTTCCAACTTATGACGACTCTAAGACAAACCCATCACAGGGTTTTCTTGGCAACATTTTTCAGAGGCAAGTTTGCCTTTGCCTCCTTCTGAGGCTGAAAGAGTGTGATTTGTCCAAGGTCACCCAGTTGGTTTCCATGGCTGAGCAGGGATTCAAACCTTGGTCTCACAGAGTGTTAGTGTAAAAGCTCTCTGCGTGAACAGTTTTCAGTGTCTCATTCTCTGCAATGGAAGAAATTTTGAGACTAAAGGAAAATTCAGTGCGAGAATTCTCATTTGGAGGGGAAATGTCCTCATTTCCCCCCTCCCCTGTAGCTACACCCCTAGATTGCAACACTGCTTGCTTAAAACAGATCGAGACACAAGAATCAATTTCACTTGCATAACTGAGGCCAGGAACGGCATTAACAGGGGCCTATGAAGTCAAATTCTCTATTTGTTGATGAATCTCATTTGTGAATGTTTAGTAAGTTACAACTTCTAAAACCCATGAATTTCATGGGGTTTTCAAAGAAAACTCAGAGGTTGTTTTGCCAGTTCCTTCCTCTGAAAGGTAGCCCATAACATCTGGAATTTGCTGGCAGTTTCCAATCCAAGTATTAACTGGGGCTGACCCTGCTCAGCTTCCAAAATTAGATAGGATCTCCTACCTTTAGAGTATTTATGCCCCCCAGTTTTTAAACCCATTAAGACACTGAGGTATGGTTGGACTGAATGCTGTAACCATCTTGTTTTCACAATAAAATTTGATACCTGTCCCTGCTGGCTCAACCACTGAACCCCTTACCATAACCTTTGCTGTGGCAACTAATGTACTTTCTGCTGTTCGATGTGTGCTCATCAGCTGGATAGCTTTCTATGAAGATGGAGCATAGACTATCATTCGAGGTAGGATTCTGAACTCACTCCATCTGTCTGACTAGCTGAGTATAACATTTTTGTCAGCACAGCTGGAAACAAATATTGCTTGGCTGAGTCCTACAAATCTTTCTGTTAGCAAGCCTGTGTGGTTGCAATGGTGGAGCCAGATAATTTTCAGTTCTGGTCATAATGGTCTCATACTCTCCAACAATGCACAGATAAAAACCAGAACAGAAAAAATAAAAGGTGGTCAAGAGGGCAAAAGGTATTTACAAGGAAGTACAGAAAAGCTAAGAGAGACTTGACCTGTTTGCTTTCCCCTGAGTTTATAGGAAAGGGCAAAATTCTGCCCAGCTGAGTTGAATGCAAACTTCTTGAGCACTTTGAACTCTCAGTATGTAGGAAGCCAGGGACATGGGGGGGGGGGTGTTTGTCGACAGATGACCTGAAGGCACATACACACACCCAGGTGTGGGCTAAGGATGAGTGCCCCATTACTACAGCTGAACAGTGAAGAGAATGTACAGAATGTACAGAAGGATCAAGATGATTTTGAAAACCCACAGGTTTGTTTTGGGTCAGATTCCAAGAAGATTCATCCAGAATTAGCAGAAAACCTTGTTCTGTCAAAAACTTGTCCCCAAACTGCGACAGACTTTTTTTAAAAAAAATATGACAAGAGTTTAAAACTTAATTGTTAGGGCAAAACATGTTTTTGGCACAACTTGTCTTTTCCAGAAAAAAAAGTGTAATATTACTCTAGCCAGGGAATTCTGCAGTGTCATTAGAAATTCAAAGCTCACAACAAGCAGTACAACAGTTTCATCTGAAATATTACTTCAATGACAAGTGGGTGTCTGTGCCAAGCTCTTGGCCTCCATTCAGTGTCTCTGTAATCCCTTAGTCTGGATGGAAAATAATCCCTGGAATTAATTATATCAAAATGTATATAAACTTAGTGTAAGTCTTCAAGGCTAACAGCCTAGATGATCTTTCCTTAACTGAATTTTTTGCTTCCCAGTGTCAGCTGTTTACCCAGTACTTTGCAGCACACAGATCACAGAAACTTTATATCCCCCTTTTCATAAAGAATGGCACCTCTTATGTTGATCTGTAATATCATCCATGTAGGGATAGGAGAAGAAAATTATAGTTTCCTGAATGTCCCATAGGAAAAGGTTTTTCTAAAGGGAAGCAACCCCTTTGGGTGAATCAATACCCATAGAAATTCAGTAATGCAGTTTGACGCCACTTTAACTGCCGTGACACTATCCTACAGAATCTTGGAATTTGTTGTTTTGTGAGATACCAGCATTTTTGGGCAGACAAAGCTGAAGAAATTGTAAAACTGAAAATCCTATGATCCCATAGGAAGGAGTTACAGTCCTTAAAATGGTGTCAAACTGCATTATTTCGACAGTGTAGAAGTACCCTTTATCTCACTCCTTGCAGTCTCCCAAAAGAACCAAGGGATCAGTTTTATTTTATTTTCCACATATCTCTCAGAATGCAATGCCCTCTTATGAAATGCCTTCTTGTGAAAGTAAAAGAAAAACAAACCAACATTACCATTAAGCATTGGCAGGCTAACATAATCTCTTGGCATGAAAACACATAAACTACTAAGATGAATGTTTTGATTTATTCAGTGTGTGTGTGTACACATGCACACACAAAGAGAGCAGGAATCCACAAGAACTGGAGAAGCAGTGTACTGTTGCATTCTTGGTCATGGCAGAAATGGCTGAACAAACCATGAAGGTCTGCTCCATGGTTTGTTTATTGTGATGTATGAAGAAATTGCACCATTACAGCACCATTACAATACATTACACCTTCATGCTGTAATCTCCATTCTCCCACCAAACCAGAGAAGGCTTTCTTCTTGGTTTCTTTCTCTGGTTTGTTGGGCAAACAACAGGGTAGAGAAATTAAAAAAACAACAATAAAAAGAGAAAGACAGCTCCCCACTTTTACACAACATAAACAAACAAAGTGGTTTGTTGGACTGTGTGAATTCACACACAAACACACATACATTCACCATATAGAGCATGAACGGCCCAGTGTGAATTAAACTGTTGGACTGACAATTATGAGGCAGAGATTGTTTTAAAGCCTTTGCAGCCTGGCGGGGGGAAGGGTCAGCCAGCAACCACTCCTGCACTTAGCATAATTATTATTAGTGCAAAAGATGTTTTCCTCTAAATGCCCCAGAACTTGTTTAAAATTACTACTTGCCAAAACTGTCACGTGAGCAAGTCTTGCTCATCTCTTACTCCATACCTGTGTGGTGGGCGGACCTGTTTTCAAACATGTCAGTGCCCATGTTCTGTTTTCATTCATATTCTTCAAGAAGATTGAATCAACACATAGTGTACACTAGGTAAAGACAAGAATTGGTGTCTGGCTACTCCCGGGTTGCTTTAGACAGTCTTCCACGGAATTCCTGCCTTATGCTTTTATTCTACAAGATGTCCAACCACTTCTCTGCCAAAAAAAGGAAATCTTTAGCCAACGTGAATCCACCTGAGACCAAGGAAAACTCAGAAAAGTGAGTATTATTGGAAACCAATGAGCAAGTAGCATATTGTAGTCATGAGTATGTCTGCAACTGAATGCAGCATCAGCAGTCAACCCACTGTACTCACAGAAAAGCTATTTCAAAAGTAGGTTGTTGTTATTATATTTTTAATATCTCACCTTTTCCCGAGAACTGAGATTCAAGGTAGCTTACAATTTAAAAGAAGATCAATACAGATAAAAATATACAAATGGTGAATGTTAAAATGGAATTAAACTACTCACAATATTGTCACTTTAAAAGATGAAACCAACTAAAATCAGTTCAAATTAAAATAATAAAGCATCCGATTAAACCCCCATTATTTAAAAACCTTATGTTTTAAAAGGCTGTTAAAATACAATGGTCTTTGCCTGTTGCACCAAGAACATGGAGTGGACTATTCTAGCCTCTGTGGGAGGGGGGTTTAGGAGCAGCCACCGAGAAGGCCCTATCAACCCCAAACTGATTGTATCTGTATATGTTTTATCTCTCCCTGACATTTGGTTTAAATTCTTCATTTGTTGTCTCAGTCTTCTGTTTGATTACAGCTCAACTGTGGTTTGTATGTGTCATTATGGAATGTCCGTCACAATAATTGTTATTGCACAATATCACTGGAGCTCTTGCATGAAATGTATAAACCCATTTCGCTCTCAGGAGCTTTTGTATAGAAATCTTAGCACTAACCTTTTTTTTAGGATTACCATGAACTATAGCTGGTATTGCTTGCTTTTTCCTCTTGCTTGATCTTCCTGTCATTTGGCCTGAACAGTGTATGTTGTGAAGGTCTTTGTTTTGTTATAAAATATGGGTGGAAAGGCAGCTGTTGGAAAAACTATAAATCTCTTGTTTCTGGCACTGTTTTAGACATGCCTGTCACTCCACTGGGTTTCTGTCTCACAGAATAAAGGATGTTCACATATAATTCAAAGCGACTGAGAGGCTTGTGAAAAAAACAATGCTGCAAAAGAAACCAATGATGTACAAGAAAGATAAATAATGGCAAACCCATTTTTCCCTTTTAAAAATTGTCCGAAGGACACATATTTTTAATATAAAATTCATCTGTGTGTGTCTGTTGGAACACAGTGAAGAGAAGCAGTATTTTTTTAAAAAAATTACTGGAAAGAGGATAGATCTTTTTAACAATTCATTAATTTTACTGGACATAATCCCTGAATTTGCCCCTGCTCAGCCAACATAGAAGAGTTGATTGTTGGTTGAGTTGGTTGTTGTTATACACCTTCAGACTGATGGTATCAGCTTATGGTATCGCTGGGCTTTCTTGACAAGATTTCTTTAAAGGAGATTTGCCTTTGCCTTCCTTTGAGGTAACAAGACTGTGATTTGCCCAAGGCCACCCAGCAATTTTATACAGCTGAGCAGGGATACAAAACTTGAACTCCTGCAGTCTTAGTCCAGTTCTCAAACCACTACACCACACTGGCTGTCAGAGAGCTGGGTTGCAAATCAGTGTTCAGCCGTAGTGGGAGGATGATGGCTTGGGCAAATCCGCCACTATCTCCCACCCTGAGCTACCTCATACAATTATCATGTGGGGAAATGGGTTACTCTCATGTATCAAGATTGAGCAACTGTCACCTTCCAGATATTGTTTGACCACCCCTTCCATCATCCCTGATTTCTGACCATGTTGGCTGGCCAAGGTATGGATTGAAATCTAACAACAACTAGAGGGATGCAGATTCCCTATTCCTATCATTTGGGCTGTCTTAGATTCCATGGAGAAGGTGATATGCATGTGCTAAATAATGGGGGCTTATATTTATAATATAGACATTTCTTGAGAGAGAGAGAGGGAGGGAGGAAGGGAGGTTTTTTGTTTGTACATTTATAATAGCACCATGGTCCTGCCCAAAATCTTTTGAAATGTCTGTTTTCCTTGTGTTTTTCAAAGGTTAGCTGGCCATAATCCTAAAACATCTTACAAAGCATTAAGCTATTCATAACCCAGTAAAATTCGTTGCACAGGGAGAAATTCAATGGGTTATGGCCATTCCCAACATGAGAATTCAGTACTGTATAGGAAACAGAAGCTTTCCCATTTTTTGAGTGTAGTACAGTTATTAGAAGATCAGAGGTTTGTCTAGAGAAATTACATGTGTGTACCTGGGTGTATGTTTGTGTGTGTAGTGCCATTATTTTATCCTTTAGTTTAGCTTTGCTTTTGAGCGTAATCACAATATTTTAAAGTTTGGGATAAAAGTGGTAAATCATATACTCAAATACCAGAAAGTGATCTATCAATTGCAGTAATGAATGTGAAGAAGTATGGATGAGTTAAGACTACTGGCATGGGCTATGATCCATAAATCATTTACGCCAACATTCTTTCATTTAATTGATAGGAGAGCTTTTTATCTGCAGCATCATCTACCACACCTTCAGGAGAGGAAAGCCTGGAATAGGGCATCAACACCCAGGGATTACATTAGACTCCCAGAAACACATCTGTGCTTCCATTATATATATATATATGTATTCTTTGGAATTTAAAGGTAATATAATTTAGAAGCCAATTTATTTTGCTTCCCAAATAAAATCATACTTGATCCCCCAAGTTCTGGCACAGCAATTGTCAAGAAGAGGGGCTAGGACACTATACCATCACAAGGGATTAACTGGTAACACTACCATTCACTGAAGATGCCAGCCACAGAGGCTGGCAAAATGTCAGGAATGAACTCTTCTAGAACATAGCCCGAAAAAACCACACAAAAATATGGATGCCAACCATGAAAGCCTTCAACTTCACTACCATTAAGACTCAATCCCTGTATTATGTGCCAGTGTATCCAAGGAATGCTAGCTAGAATTTAAGCTGCAGTTTTAAAATGTATCTTTACCTCCTCTTGTCTCCCTCCACCCCCAAACACCTGGTGAAACTTTTAGCATGATGCAGCATTACTATGCTGTGAGTTTCTTTGCCTTGCAGGGAGATTTACTTGTTTTACTAGACTGTGGGAGAACTGGATGCAGGGATGTTATTTTGGGTGGAGGTTCGCCTGGCTTCCTAATGTCTGCCCTAGGACAACAATCTGCTGCTCTCTTATTACTACACCTACATGACCATTATTCATGTTTTCCCAGTACATATCTCCTATATTTTAGAGGGATACTTAAGTTTCAGGAATGCACCTAAAAATGTAATGCTTGAATCAGCCTTTTGTTCACACTGGTGCTGTTGCTGGTGCCACAATACCCTTTTGGAAACATCAGATCCATGGGATCAGGCTGTCAGTCCAATTCATTCAACATACAGTAGTAGGACAAGATGAGCTGTGGCTTTACAAATGTGTCACGAGTTAGCTTCAATCCCTCTAAATTCTGCTGTGTAACTGTTTTATGGAGTTCAGGCTTATATCGACACATCATTTTGTGCTGCTTTTAATATTGATGATCAAAATATGAGTTGACAGTGGCACGTATATGAGTTATAGGGAGAAGGGGGGATATAAATAAATATAATAATAATATAATAATGTATTTTACTTTAATTTCTAGCCAATCCTCCTCACTGATATTTTGCTAGCATTTTTCTGCCATTTTTTTTTCAGTTTGTGAATATCTTTTTGTTCTTTCTAAAAGAGGGCTACAAAGAATGTAGCTGAGAGGCCCTTTCTTTTGTACTCACAATGTCCCAGTTAAGAGCAAACCATGAGGCACAAGTAGGAGAGGTGTAGTAATCTTTCCCCTTACAGCAGGAGGGGGAATCACACAGTCTTCCAGATATACTGTTGAACTGCAACTCCCACTGGCTATGCTGGCAGGGACCCCTGAGAACTGCAGCCCAACAACATCTGGGGCACCTTTCAAAGTTATACAGCTGTGTTACAATGCTATGATGCCACTTTAATTGCCAGGGCTGCATCCCATGAATCCCAGGGTTTGCAGAGAGGGGCACTTAGAGTCAGTGTGATTTACTGATTTGCCATGAAAACCTCTGGGTGCCTTTGGATAAATCACATACTATCAGCCTCAGAAAAGCCTGTTGTAGGTTTGCCTAGGATCACCATGAGATACAATATGCTGTAGTGGTTTGAGGATTGGACTACAACTCTGGAGACCAGGGTTCGATAGCCTGCTCAACCATGAAATCAACCAGGTGACCTTGGACAAGTCACAGGCTCTCAGCCTCAGTGGATGACCATGGCAAAACCCCTCTGAAGAAATGTGCCAAGAAAAGCCCATGATAGGATCGCCTTAGGGTCAACATAACTCAGAAATGACTTGAAGGTACAAAACGACAGCTAGGGTCACCATAAGTGGGAAGTGACCTGAACACACACAAAAGCAACACATTTAGAATCAATGACCTGTAATCAAACTACAGGTTCCAGGATACCAATGACTGCAGCCATGGCGGTTAATTGTGTAGGGTGAAAGGGCCCCTGAAGAACGCAGAATTTCCACTCTTACACTGAAGGCACTTCCTCCTGTAACTTCATTCCCAGACACACTACAGGTCTTTTAAAATGACCCTCAGGAGATTACCACACACGGTGCTAATGATGGATTTGAAGTTGAATTACAACCTATGATTCCTCTCCTTTTCGCATGATGTCATCACTCATCCATTTTGATAATCTAGTGTTATACTATTATTATTGCACACTTTTGCATTGACAGGTATCTCTTGTTAATGCGAAATTGTGCAATAATAATGGTACTGTATAATGATGGATCAGCAGCAACAAATAACAATAACAACAACAATAATAACAACAGTAACAATAAATGATTTATTTATAGCCCGCCCAATCACTAGGAATCCGGTGGGTTACAACAGTAAAAATGCATTAGAAATACAATAAAATACTAATTGATCCCTTCCCAACCCCCTCCCCAATATTAAAACTACAATTAAACAATCAAAGTTTAAAAACAAATAAAATGCTATACAGCATTAGGTTAAAATTAAAAACAAATTTGGCGGGCAGAGAGGCATACATCACAAAATCGAGATTATATTCGTAAACATACACAAAGGGAGGAAGCTAGAATTTATTAGCTAGGTTGGGAAGGCCTGCCGGAAGAGATCCGTTTTAAGAGCCTTTCTGAAGGCTGTAAGAGTGGGGATATGGTGGATCTCTCCCGGCAGGTCGTGCCACAACTTCGGCGCAGCAGCAGAGTGAGGACAGCATGCGAAAGGAGGAGAATCATAGATTGCAATTCCATTTCAATTCCATCACTAGCGCCTCATGCGGTAATCTCCTCAATTGGTAACAGTTGAGTTTAAATTCCATCCCCAACTGGGAGTGGCCCTGGGGAAACGGTTTAACCTTCCTCTATGCACACACTGAGTGATGTTAATCTAGATCAGGGGCTCACTGGTAACTACAAAAACAAGGAGACTCCACTGCACACTGTCAATTTAATGCAGAATTTAAGTCATACATGGAGCTCTTCCTTTTTAAGTTGTTTCTCTCTTAACAGGAATTGATGTTTCAGGCACTGCTTTTATATTTTTAAGTCTAATTTATACAAAGAGGTAAGAAGGGAGTGTTTTCTTTTCCCCTGTCTCTATCATACAATGGAAATTCAGTCTGCATGCCAGCATGGTTATATTTTTCTTCCATTAAAAGGATATGTCTGCTTGATTTCAAGCAAGCACTTTGCCCTATAAAACAGACGGCACGACAGCTCCCATCATCCACAGCATTGTTGGATAGCAATGTCCATGGGGAAGGATGATGGGCATTGCTATCCAACAACATGTGGCCATAAGATGTGCCCCATATGGAAAAGAAACCAGTCTGAGGAACCAAGGGCCATCACTCCTGCTGCTACTATCAGCTGACACAAAGAGATGTAAGAGAAAAAGGAAACAGTGATATGCCCAAGGGCATTGTCGACCACACAGAATATTTAACTCAGATAACATGGGAGAGATTAACTTCAATAGATCAAATATTTAGCTCAAATAACAAGGGGTACTGTAGATTAACACTTCAGTAGATCATAGCCAGGATCCAAAGGTTTCTTCCATCAAAGGAAAGGAGACTTTGGATCCAGCTCAACATTTATTGGAGTTTTATTACACTTTTCAGTCAAATGACATTTCCCAGAGGGGTTTGCTCTGCCTTCAAGTTTACAACCAAGTGAATTTGCCAACCCAAGTCAAAATGTAAGGAGGACCACTGAGTTTGAAGGATTAGATAATCTCACAAAGGATAAGACCAGACAGAGGTAGGTAATTTATGGCCACATGTTGTTGGATAGCAATGCCCATCATCCTTCCTCATGGGCATTGCTATCCAACAATGCTGTGGGTGATGGGAGCTGTCATGCAACATCTGGAGGGCCACAAATTGCCTACGCTAAGAAGGCTGGACTAGATCCATCTTCGGTCTGTTCCAGCATGGCCCTTCTTAACTAAAAGGCACACAGGGGAAAGAAAGTGGAGGGAAAAGATAAAAGGATCAGTTTGGTGAATCTAGGACAAAAAGGTAATTACGAACAAGCCTCACCCGTGTTTCCTGGCTAATGAGGCAAGCTAGACCATCGGGAGTCAGTTAACCAGCATCCTGCCCGACTTCTCACATGTCATCCCCTGAACACTTCTATGAGAGAGGTCTTTCTCATCCCAATTTTTAAGAACAAATGATAAAACCGATTTGGTGCGGCTAGTGGTTGTTGTTTTTTAATGCTCCAGCTTCAGAAATCAATGCAGGACAAGCTAGGTTTGGCAACACAGATGGGAACAGCTGGGTCCTTCCTGCTTGAAACACAATACTAAAGGCAGGAGCTCCAGCTATGTCTCTGGCTGCTGCCACACTGCAGAATTAATGCACTTTGACACCACTTTAACTGTCATAACTATAGCCCTCCACTTTGAGCAGGACTAAGGAGCAAGGGAGGGCTGATGAGCTCTCGGGGCGGCTTACAATTCTTATTCTTTTTTAAATGAAGGCATGTTTCTTTGCCTGCCCTCAGGCTTACAATCTACAAAGACACAAAAGGAGAAGAGAAGGGGTTCTTCTCGCTCTAGGCCCACTCTTTTCTATGAGGGGCTTTTCTTGGTTTAGCTTTCTCCTGGGTCAGGCCCTACATATATTTATTTTTCCCCTTCAATGCCCTCCTTCTTGAGGTGCCTGGTCCTCCTTCGTGGGAAAGAGGACCTCTGGCTACCCTCCTTTCCTTTCCTCTTCCCTTCCCTTTCTTCTTTCATTCCTTTCCTTTCCCTCTTCCTTTCCCTCTTTCCTTTCCTTTTTCCTCTGCTCTTTCCTTTCCAGCCCCCCCTGCGCCCGCCTCTTGTCCTCCCGCCATTTCTCTCCTCCTCTTCCTCATCCCTTCTTCTTCTTCTTCTTCAGGGAGGGAAGAGGGCGGTCTCTCTCTCTCTCTCTTTCTCGGCTGAGAGTGTCGGGGGCGGTCTGGAGCCCAGGCCAGGCGAAAGCGGGAGCCCCATTCCCGGCCACAGAGAGAGAGAGAGAGAGAGAGAGAGAGAGGAGCAGAGGCGAGGAGGAGGAGGAGGAGGCGGCGGCGGCAGCGGCAGGCGAGAGGGCCGAGGCTGCAGCCCGGGCCTGGCTTGGCCTTGGGGCTGGGGTTGGCGAGCCAATGAGGGCCCGGACCCCGTCCCTGGCCGCCTCCGGAGCCGCCAGGAGCCCCCCCTGCCGACCCCCGGCCCTGGAGAGGAAGGCGGGCGGAGGAGGAGCGCAGGGACCCCATGCGGCGGCTCCAGGAGAGGTTCCGGAGGTGAGGGGCTCTCTCTCGGGGAAGCAGGCTCTCGGCCTCTGCGGGGCGGCCAGGGCCAAGAAAACCCCCGAGAGAGGGGCGCCATAGAAGTGACTGGAAGGCAGTAGCAAACGGGGCTGGGATTCAGAGAGGTCTCTATATCTACACAGCTGCAGCCGTCTTTTAGTCTGGGGAGTCCGTCTGCCCAGAGACCGGGGAGCCCTTCTCGGAAGATGCCAGCCCCAGATGCAGGCGCTATTGTCCTGTCAGCCCCCAGCAAACCCTCCCCCTCTTGGAGCCCCTTGGGAGAGACCCGCTGAGCAGCCAAAGGGGCTGCAAGAGCTCTCTCTCCATAAGAAAGGGGCCGGGGGGGGGGTTGGGTGCCCCCCAGTTAGGGCGAGCCTAAGGCCGGGAACCTGTCCTGGGGCTCTGGGTGGCAAGATGGCGTGATGGCAAGGGCTCTCCCTTCCTCTGAGGCTGAGAGAGTGTGGCTGGCCCGACATGGCCCCTGATGGGCTTCCAGAGCGCAGCAGGGCCTCAGCCCTCCAACCACTTGACTTTAGCAGCCTTCTGTGTGAATGGCCGGGAAGAAAAAGAGGAGGAGGCTCCGGGGAGGGGCTGGGGGATCAGATCGGGAGTTTCACTCCCGCTTTTTAAGGACTTTTCCTCCCAAGGATTTATGCCCCCCCCAACCCTGGGAAACTCTGATCTCGGTTCAGGTTCCCAGCTGATCTTCTGGGCAATCCTTTTTGCAACTGGGCAAAATAGATCAGTTCAGCCTGCTGAGCCCTAGGCCCCCTTTACGTTTTATTTGTCCCTTGCTTACTAAAATCTTTCTGTCCCAGCCCCCCATCAGGACAGTGGGCAATGCAAACAAAGCGCCCCCCCCAGGCCCTTCCCCTCTTGGTTGTAATCAGTGGGGTTAAGAAGGATGTTTAAAAGTGGGTTGTTTTCTCCCCTCCCACTCCTCTATACTAACACTGAAAGAGTCTAAAAAAACATCTAAGGGTATCTGTGTGGGCCATAAAGCAAATCCTATAACATCCAAACAATGATACCTCTACTGGGCCAACCAAAAGGCACAATTACATGCTGCAAGCTTTCAAAGTCACACTGGCTTCTTCATCAGGCAAACAGGAGAAAGGAATGGGAGATGGTAGTCATAGGCCTGCATTTTCTGTTCCTGGTCTTAGTTCAGATAGCAGGGAGGGCTATCTGCAGGCTGGCACCTTGTATGTAGAGAAATCTTGTAGCCCCTTTGAGACTCACTGAAAGAAAGAAGTTGCCAGCATGAGCTTTCCTAGACTAAAGTCCGCTTCCTCCAATGCATTTAGTGGAAATTGGTCTGCCATTGTATTTTGAAAAGGAAGTAAGGAAATCTTGGAAACTGCACATGAGTTGGTTATCTTGTAACCCCTTTTAGCATCTGTGCTACTACATGAAATACAATGCAAAGTGTCTGTGGTGGAGGGGAAGCTGTTCTTTGGGGTTAATTAAACTACAGTATAAATGATGAAGTGATGTAGATATGGCATAGGGTGCATATGTGTGTAAGGAGGTGGTTTTTGTTGTTGTCGTTGCATGCCTTTCAAGTTGTTTCCAACTTAGGTTATCATGGAGTTCTCTTGGAAAGTTTGTTCAGAGGGGGTGTGCCATGGCCATCCTCTGAGGCTGAGAGAGCATGACTTGCCCTAGGTCACCCAGTGGGTTTCCATGACCAAACCGAGATTTCAACTCAAGTCTCTAGAACCCTAACCCAATGCTCAGACCTCTACACCGCACTGACTTTGGTTTTGGTTGACCTGCCCAGTTTCTGTGAATCCCTTATTTGGAAACCCAGGGGACTCAGCTCACAGGAGCCTTAGCTGACTCCCAGGAGATAAAGCTCTTTGCCTCATATAGTTATACTCTGAAGAGTCAAAGATGCCCTCTATTGAAAGTGCCCAGCTTTTTATCCCATAGTTTTGACTATCTAAAGCAGGGTTTCAGGCTTATCTTGAACCCTAGGCTTCTCTGAGAGATTCCACGAGAAATCATGATTGGCAGAAAAAATACACCTTTTTTTTTAATTTGTAGCTATATTTTATCCAGGCCTTAAAATCATTACAGGGGTTCCTCCTGGTTGAGAAAGGCTGATTTAGAGATGCAGCTGAACATACATGAGTGAATGCAAGCAGAAGTTTGGGAATGTTGCTTTAAAATCAGTGGAGGCAGCGGGAGAGATGTGTACTGTAATTTGAGCATGAATTCTCCAGAGTGGCAGCAAAGAGGCAAGGAACTCTACAGCCATGTTTGTGAATAGGAACCTCTTTCCAGCTCAGGTTTCCCTGGTGGACCTTGTTCTGGCTTCACAGCATATTTGATTTTATCACTTGGTTTCATTTTGCATCTTTGTTGGGGAGGTAAAGCCTTCTTGTTTTACTTAGGAGTACAATTGTGCATAACACTTACAGTATGGGAAGGCATAATAACATCCCATAGTTTTTTACAAGTAAACACAGACTGGGGTTATGATTGCCACTATTAGAATAAAGAAAGATGAGGGGGTGTCTCTGCATTGTACTATGCATATGCTTTCAGGCATGATCTAATACTGAAATATGATCTAGCACTGTAATATGAAAATTAGGGATAGAAAGAATATTGGGGGGTTTAAAAAATTAATTTCCTTGCTGAGCTCAAATAGCAGCAACTTTGAAGTTCTTTGATCTTTGCCAAGTTCCTCACAGTTTTCATCTCTTCTTCTGCAAAGAAAAAAAGCCATAAAATACTTCCTTGAAAAACTTCCCAAAATAAGGTCAGTGTTAAAGAGTGAGCCGAGATCTTTATATTTCTCTGCAGCATTGACAAGGTGAGGGCATTATTTGTTCCTGCTTCCACAACGCTGATACCTTTATGGGGCTGACCAAAATGCACAAAATCTATATTGCAAGCTTTCGAACCTCCACTGGCTTGAGCATCAGGCAAAGGTGTTAAAAATCATACAGGAGGAAGAAAAATAGGATGATGTTAGTCACAGGCCTGCATTTTGTTAAGATGTTGCTTCTGGTTTTGTTGTTCTCAGTTCAGATAGTATGGAGGGATATCCTTTCAGGTGGGCCGCTCTTTCTTCTGGCCATGTGAGCTTTGGGAGATAAAAAGCTCCAGAGTCCAGGGAATAAAATTTAAATTCCATTAGCAACACTGTGAAATTAAAGGCTTCATAGCCTGAGAAACTCACACAAAAAAGCCTGGAAAACCTACAAAAAAACTATAGCTGGGTCACTGTTGTGGATTTTCATGTTATTGTACTTTGCTATATGGCCAACATGGCTACCCCTGGGTATGTTGTTCCTGCTTGTGAGCAGGGGGAATATAAAGATCTGCATCCCTAATTGGAGAGAGCCCTTGGGAGCATCCTTTTATCTAGAGAATCTGTGAATTCACTCATCTAATTAGAGAGTAGTGAGCTCTAGGCTTTTCACCTTTGAAATCAGAATATGTCAATCCTGAATGTGATTTTTGTCTCTCATCTATCATATGCCTTCTCTAATCCTCCACAGTCTTGGCTTCTCCATACCTTTTTGATCAGCCTTCTTCCTGAAATGTTAGTAATGAAGTGAGAAAGACAAATGCCCCTGGCCTACCTTGTCTGGGAAAGACGTCTGAAGTTCAAACCCTTGCATTAATATTGTGTGGTTGACATTCTCCATCTCTTCTTGGGTTTCTGCCTTTTTCCTTATCCAGCCAGATCAAGCTTTCTCACATTTTTTTTATCCTGAAGGAAGCCTTGAAATAAAGGTACATTTTTACGGAACTCCTGCGTAAAAAGTCCTATGATCAAAAAGGTCTAATCTGCACTGCAAAAATTATGCAGTTTGGCACCACTTTAACTGCCATGGCTCCATGCTATGGGATTCTGTGATCTGTGGTTTTGTGAGCTATTTAGCCTTCTCTGCCTGAGAGCTCTGGTGCCACAACAAATCTCAGAGTTTTATAGCATTGAACCATGACAGTTAAAGCCATGGCATTATTTCTGCAGTGCAGATTAGACAAAATTTGTAGTAGTTGTTGTTTTAAAAATCATGTTCTCTTGCAGAACCTCTAGCAACCTCTCACTCAACCCTAGATTTCCAGGGACCCCTGGTTGAGAGACACTGCTCTAAACATTTCATGATAAGGGAGAACCATACTATCTGTTTCATACTGAGATATACTTTTGGGAATGGAAAGTGAGACACTGGGTTTGCATCTGGTATTACACACACAACTGTTAACTCTTAAAATTATAGAGACATGCAACTAGAAGCATTGGCTGCTTTCTCTCAGCTGCTGAGAAAAGCAGCTAGATATCTGCGGCTGACTTGGCGAAGGAAGGGGTGGTCACACCACTTTGCCTTTAGAAGGGAAATAGATCACGGTGGAAGATGAGGCTTCTAGAACTAGGTGAAAGTTCATGTGTCCGGTATTTGTCATATTCATCTTGGTTGAACTAAGCTTCCCTTTGGCTGTCAGAGAGCATTTTCCCCTTTTCTCTGAATGATTCATTCTGCAATGAGACAGAATTCTTCTGGGTTTTTTTTGGCAATACAGTATTTACTACTTAGAACTGGAGAAAGAGGGACAGGGGAAGAAAGTGAAAGGCAACTTGGAAATAATGTAAGAGGGCTAGAAATCTGCTCAAATGACCCCTTTTCAATCACAAACATGTCCAGAAACAACAAAACCAAGATGCTGATACAGATGTTTGATTTTGTTAAAAGTATTGCATACAGTATTCTTGTAAAGGAATATTTGGACTGTGGGGGTGTTGGAAGGCAGGAAGAATTTAACCATGAGCAAGATTGGCTGCTTGGGTACACAATCCAGCCCTGCCTCTGTCTTTTTCATGTCAAGATATACAGTACTGAAATATGGGTTGTCTCCTTCCTCTGGCTCGCTCTACAGTTCCATTTTTACTTTGATTAATGTTTTGGCAATAGTCCTTCAGTACATAAATCTGAAACTATTGGTTCATGGACTGAGAAGTGCATTATTAAAATGTAGACTCAAGTAAAGAGTTAGGTGGTGGGTATGGCACTATGGTATCTGTGACTGTTTATGGGCACGTTTTCTGTTTTGAGGAGCCTCCTTAGATCAGAGTGTTTTCAGCCAGGACCAAAAATATTTTCCAACTACATTGGTTCCAGCATCCTTAATCTGGAACCCATTTTTATGTGTAATGCTCTGATAAAGCTGTGAACTTTTCATGTGGAATTAGCCGTGATACTTACTAGGAGCTTTTACCAACCTGACATACTCCAAACACGACCCGTCCTGATACTAAAGCATTTAACACAGTCATCCCTAAACTGTGCCCTTTAAGAGATTTTGGACTTCAGCTCCCAGAAGCCTCAGCCTGGTTGCTGAAGTCCAAAAGCTTTTAAAGGGCACAGATTAGGGACTAGTGATTTAACATATTTAACATTTATGCCAGCAGAGAGCAATGGGCTAGTGCAGTTGAGGTCATGGTAGAAATGAAAGTGATTATAGAAAATGTTTTAGTAAGGGGGAAAGAAATAAACTAGCAACTATTACTGAGTTCAAAGGCCCTCATGATTGCCCCTTCTCAGGCAAAAGGAACAAAGAGATTACAGTATCTGTCTTCCTGTGATAAAGTGATGTGAACAGGTAGGTAGGAAGGAAAAAGACCTAAGAAGACAGAGAAACAAAAACACCAAGGCTAGGTATCTTTTGTCCCCTTCTATGTTGTGTGCCTTCAAGTCCATTCTGACTTGTGGTGGCCCTCAGATGAACCTTTTATGGGGTAAAAAAAAAACCCTCCGGTAAGTAGCAGCTTACTTAGGATTCTGTTGTTGTAGGACAGTTGTTAAAAAGAAGTCATTACTTCACTTTAAAGAGATTGCTTAGGTATCAAGTTATAATGATGCCAGTTTTTTTGTGTGTGTCTACCCCTTGTCCGTCCATAGACTATAGCACACAATTGGTCAGTTAACTGGCCTGCAGGACAGGATGGGGGGTAGAGGGGACTGAGCTTTGTACTTCCATTCACAATAATAGCAGAGATGCATCTATTAATGAGACACTTCATTTAAAATACACAACACATCCTCAACATTGATTTAAGGAACAAAAATCAAAACATTGTAGTTTTGTCTAGAAATTCACATTCCTATAGATGACCATGTGAAAATTAACAAACTGTGATCCATATAGATTGTGATAATTGATTCTAAATCTTATTTGAATCTTTGAGGAGAAAGGTTCACTTCTGGCAGGATGATGTTGTCAAGCCACACATTTCGTACTTAGCAATTCAGTCAGCATAGCCAAACAAGACCCCTTTGAGCAGCTTCAGATCTACTTTTATGGATAACTTTGTCAAGAGTTCCTTTTATGGATAGCATTGCTCCGAAGCCAAGAGATAAAACAATTAGTTCTCCTAAAGTTCAGGTCTGATAAAGAATACCAGTTAAAATGAAGAAGTAGAGGAACATAGAAGATACTGTATCTTAATATTTGGTTCATCTGGTTTATAGTTTGGAAACAATTATAAGAAAGTAATCTTAAATATAATGTTGCCCAGTATGGAAACTTGTTTCTTCTGTTTTGTGACTGGGAAGAGACATTTTGAGGTCAGGCGAGAGTACAGCCATCTTAAAATGGTAGAAAAAAAATTAACAACAGTTTGCTTTTTGGTTATCTAGAAATAGAAACTGGGATATGTCAACATGGCTTGGGCATTTTGGCTTGGATATGCCATATTACTATCCTTTAGAACAGCTTTTTATTAAGCACTTATTTGCTAGCTATATGCAACAAGTAATTCCTTGCAACTGAATGAACTGGTAGAAAAAGGAAGGTACACACCATCTCTCCTCAGCGCAGAAAGAAAATGGGCGGCCTAAGGAGACAAACACAGGAAGTGTCCATACTTCATACTGCATACTAAAACTAGTAAATTTGGAAAAGTACACTTGTCACTCCCTTTTCATGGATGTGGAGTCCACGGTCTCAGTCACCGCGAGAGGGACAAGTGGGGAGGAATAAAATGGTGGCGTGCACTCAGGCGGCACTGCCTGCACGCCTTGGATACACGTCATTATTTTCAATGGGACCCAAATATTTGTGAGTCACCATTTTCACGGGGGGGGGGGTCCAGAATGGATCCCTCCAAATTGGGAGGGACTACTGTATAGTAACTAGAAGCATAACTCATTTAAGGATATCATAGTTTGCAAATTTGAGCAGCTCTCCTTCTCTTGTTTGTTCCTCTCCCTGCAAAACTTGAGAAAAGAATCTAAAGCTTATGCTTGGTTTGTTTCTCTGGTTTGTTTCTGAATGCAAAGGGGTCTTATATCACCTTTGAGACCGAAGACCAAAACAGACCACCCAGAACGGGTGGCTTAATGCTGCCCCTTTAAACTTTGGGTTGGGGCCGCAGCAACCACATGCCATGACCCCATGCCAACTTTTTGCCAGCACAAAAAGAAGCAGCAAATTTCCCCTTCTCTTTGAGCCACCAAAGTTTTGTGGCACTCCTGCAGCATGTGGCATATAAACGCTGCTGAAACACTGCAAAGCTGCCTCCTGTGTGGTTGGGCAAGTGGCATGACACCAGCTTCAGGGTGTAGTCAGAGTGTGCGGCGTGTAAACACCATACTCAGACTCTACCCCAAAGCGAACTCAAAGAGTTAAAGAAGTTGTAGCATAAGTTTTCATAGACTTGGACTATTTCTTCAGATGCATGGAGTGAAGTGTTGCACAAACAAAAATAGCAAAATATGCAAAACTCCATTGTTTGTTCTTCAAGAACAATCAAGCATACTCAAAAAGCCAGAAGACCAGCTTGTTTTACCATGCAGACTCCCCTATCTGTCTATTCCAAAGGAACAGACAAATTTGTGACTGAGGTCCACCACTCTGTCCTGACAGCCTTTCTGTTCCGAGGAAATGGCAAGCCTGGACTAACCACAGAATAGGATGTCATACAGTATGCATTTAGTCCAAATCATTCATATGTTAAAGGTGTGGCCCTTAGTATTTTCATCATTTTGGAACTTGAATGAAAATGGAGAACGCTTAACAAATATTAAACTGAAAGGTTTTTAGCTAATGGAGTATAGGATGGTTTTATGGAAGGTGGAAGCTTTGATATATTTATAACGTGCAGTACTTTGTGTTCTCATCTGTCCTATAATTTGTCCTATTTGATTAGTTTGTCAGGACATCCAGATAACTGGTTACTCATCTGTCAGATCAGTGGTGAATGTTGTTTCTTTTATTCTGTATTTCAACCCAAATGGGTCATATAACTAAAATAAAGATTAATCAAACAGTTCAGTGGAATGTTTTGGCTCCATTTAGTGACAATTGTGGCCTTTCAGAAAGAATAGTAGTCTCCTGTTGAGCAGAAAGTTGCATTTATCATCTGTTTATTTAAGAGACAATACAGAGTGCGTGAAAGCAGTCACAAACATCAAATTTAACACAGTTAAAAAAACAACAGCAGCAACAAAGAACTTTGATTCTTTGTTAGAGGGATTGAATTGGTTTAACTTTGCTTACAGTGGCATACATCTGTTACCTTGAGGCTCAATCTTAGCTTTATGCTGTTACCACAATGTACACATTGTATGTGTGTCCTCTTTACGTATTGTTCAGAATATAAACCTCAGCAGAACTGATGAGGCTTCATTGAAATCTAAATACAAAATCCCATTTAATGTATTCTCTCTTTGTGTGTCTTTAATTCTTCCATTGGATGGGATCAAAATATTCTCTTGCATGACAGGATCCCCAGCTTCTGCAGTTTCCCTTCCAGAGCTGCACCCCTCCCACTCATGGTACATCACATTCTATTCCAGAAATTTCCCCCCAAATGCTTTTTGTTTCAAGGGCAGATAAGACATTTATTTGAATCCTGTACATGGAGTTTGCATCGCACCCTGGGTTATGACAGCTTTGTTTGAATACTCTGGGACCCCAAACTGGGTTGTTGGGCTATCCCACGCTGCACAAGGAATTTAACCAGGATTTTCATGTCCTCTCCCCCCCCCCCCATCCTCTCCAACTCTATTTTTCTTTTAGAAAGGTGAAAATTAGACATGCATGTGTATGTGCCTTAAAGCCACCCTCCAGTTTATGGTGACCACATTAATTTCATAGTGTTTTCTTAAAGGAACACCCAGAGGAGATTTTGCCAGTTCCTTCCTCTGAAATATAGCCCATAGGACCTGGTATTTGTTGGCGGTCTCCCAGCAAGTACTAACTAGGGCTGAACCTGTTTAGCATCCAGGATCAGATGGCATAAAATTAGGCATGTATATTTTAAAAAATAGTCCCATGTAACGTAATGCTTGTTCTGAAAAGACAAAGGACTGCCATTCTAATGTACAATTGGGTTTTTTTTTTTTAAAGGATTTGAAAACCAGATAGGCCAGAATGGCAGTGGAGAACTCTAGGAGAAAGTGATATGCATGGTCCAAAGTGCCTTGTACAATTTACTCATGAAACTGCTTTCTTCAGAATTAGTTTGAGACTTACACTGGAGCACATCAAGAACAAACCCCTCCTCTTTCTACTGGTCTGTCCTTCCAGTAAGGCAGGAAGACTGTTTGTAAAATGACCTGGCTTTGTAGACAACCAAATGCCCTTGGAGTATAAATTACTGCTGTGTAAGATTAGGGGCTGCATCCAGATTAGGGGAGTTCTGCCATGGTTTCAGGAATGGGACAGGGAGGTGGTTTTGCTTCAGTCTCCCATGCCTTTTGCAAAAGCCCTCCAGATTAGCATGAGAGAGGAAAGGAAAATCTACAGAGATCACCTCTTTGCACCTTTCCTCCATCAGAGAGTCACCTTCAAACCCTGTAACTCCACTGAACTTTGGGAGACTGGAAGAAAATGCATATCTCCAGAACCTCGTTCTGTATTTCAGGTTCTGATACAAATTGATCCCTTACTCTTGTTTTTGTGGGGGCTCTGTACTGAAACACATTAGTATGGCATCTTTCATGAAGACTGTGAACCTAAACATCAGTGTGAATGTTCATTTTGAGTACAAACTACAAGTTGATCCCACAACTATTTTCAACGAGAAGAGAGGTTTTCAAAGAGACCAAAGAACCACATAATATATTGTGCATTAAGAGCCTTGTAGACAGAGATATTGGAATCCAGTATGTACATTAAGGACACAATTACACAATTCATGTTCAGAAATCAGCTCACTCCCTGCCCCAGTTTTCAAAAGGGCCAGGAGCAAGTAAGGTCTCTCAAACACTGTGCTTTACTGCTATTACTGTGACGTAATCTTGCTGGACTGCTCTAAAATCACAAATTTGTGGATCACAATTTGATATGCACAAAATGCATTTAAATCTTACAAATAGAAATGTCTCATACAAAGAGACAGCACATTTATTATCACAGCATCTTGACAAATATGTCGTGCCACTTTTTAAAGAGGCTGTTTGTTGGCAGAAGTGATAAAAGTAGCCTAGTCACTGTGGCATCATAGTTGGTGAGCATAATTGTTAATCCTAACATTTGAGCTGCTGGTTTTGTAGCATCCCATTGAAGGAAATTAATCCTTTACGTCATCTTTTCTCAACTTTGTACACTGCAGATGTGCTGCAATACAACTTGCATCATCCCCAGGCTCCATGGCCATAGTAGCTGGGGATTATGGAAGTTATTATCCAGCTTTTTAATAGTATACTGAGTTAGGAAAGTACATTGTATTTTCAAACTTTTTTTCACGCTTGTAATATTTAACAGGAATTCAGTAAGTGACTGTGCTCCCAAACCACTGACTGCTTCCTATATGTTTGGATAGCATCTGTACATGCAAATCTGCAAGAAAATATGCTTCACTGTTAATGAAGCCCCCCACTAACATATGGTCCATTGCTATCCTGCAAACAAAGGATTGAAGGTTATAGATTAGGAGCTTGTCTAGGTGGCATGATAAAGTACCAAGAAAACAAATCAACAAAGAAAACTAATTTATCTCACACTATGGTGTGAATCCTTCTGTACCTTTCTTCTCAGCCCCACTGTGGAAATTAAAACCAATGTATGTACAGTACTAGTGTGGATATTCATGTTGTTCCCTTGCCTCTGTTGTCTTTCTCCATTAAAAGCTAGGATATGAGGAAAGAGCTGTCATTCATTCTGTGGTTGTTGTTATTATTATTATTATTATTATTATTATTATTATTATTAACCTTTATTTATAAAGCGCTGTAAATTTACACAGCGCTGTACATACAATCTTTTTAATTGGATGGTTCCCTGCCCTCAGGCTTACAATCTAAAAAGAAACGACACAAAAGGAGAAGGGTGGGGAAGGGGATGAGGGCCTCTGTAATACTGTATAAGTGCAGGATCATGTTACCCATATACGTTCTCTGTAAACCACATAAATCACTGGTGCTATATGAATGAATAAAAAGCTGATTTCAGACTTCTGAAGTCTGAGGTTTAGAATTACTAATTTACATAAAATTAGTATTTACACATTTATGGATGGGGAGTGGGGGTGTTCTGATTGTGGTCTTTGTTCCATCATACCATTGCCTTTTATACTGGAGAAATGAAAGAAAGGGGGAAATTGTGCTTTCGGATGGTAAAATTCACCTCCATCCCACCACACACACACACACACACACACACACACAGACAGACACAGACATTTTGATATTGGAGGTGCAATAGTCACATCGACAACTAAAAAAATTTACTTTAAGACTCGTGCTTGAAGGTCTATGCTGATAAAATGTTACCTTTAGTATTCTAAGTGTCTAGTGTTTCCTTTAGACGTCTCAACCAGAAGTGGGAACCGTTCAGTCCTTCAGTTGCTGGTCTGCAACTCCCAGTAGTCCTAGCCAATATAGCTGGTGAAGAATGCTAAGAGTTGCAGTTCAACATTTGGAGCACCACATACGTTCTCACTCATTCTAATATAAGTGCAGGATCATGTTACCCATTTCTTATATCAATACAATTTTCAAAGTAAATATGTTTTGTTGCTGTGAACTGTCACTTATGGTGACTGTATGAATGAGAGGCCTCCAAGTCCCCCTGTCATCAGCAGTAGTTCTCAGGTCTTGCAAAGTCAGGGCTGTGGATACCTTGATTTATTCCATCTAACTGTGACACAGTCTTATTCTCTAGAATGCACTCTCTGTTTCCCTGCTGCTTTCTACCTTGCCAAGTATTATGACTTTTCTAGTGAGATACATCTTCTCATGAAGTGGCCAAAGTATGACAATCTCAGCTTACAAAGATATCTTGTAGCACTCTTGACAGCAGAAAGAAAGAAAGAAGCTGGCGGCCTGATCTTTCATAGACTTGAGCCTACTTCCTCAGATGCACAGGGGCCTGAGGAACTATGAAAGCTCATGCTACCAGCTTCTTTCTTTCAGTTAGTCTCATAGGTGCTGCAAGTTCCCTTTGCATACTGATTTTCTGTACTAACACAGCTAGATCTTTATAGTCTCAGCTTAGTGATCTTTGTTTCTAGGGGTAGTCCAGGCTTGATTTGCTCTAAGACCCATATATTAGTCTTACTGTCTTTCTGACAATCCACAGTATCCACAGAACTCTCCTCCACTGCCACATTTCAAATGAGATTTTTTTTTCTTTTTTCCTTTTCCCCCTCCTGCCCCGCTTTCACAATCAAACATAGAAATCAGAAATACAATGGCATGCACAATCCTGACTTTGGTATTTAATAATATTGTAATTGTGCATTCCCAGTAATAGAATATGGGAACATTATATTCATTTTTAGGCCAAATAAGTGTATTCTTATACTGTACATAATATGTCAGCCTCCACATTTTCATCCATTATCTATCTTGTTTATCTCAACAGATTCATGAACCATCCAGCTCCGGCAAACAGTCGTTACAAGCCCACTTGCTATGAGCATGCTGCTAACTGTTACACTCATGCGGTAAGTAAACTGACTTACTGATAGCACAATCCACATGACATCCAAATCATTATAATTCCCATCTGCATTAGATTTTACTGTGTTTTAAATCCCCGCTGATCACAAGCTAGTGGGGGAAGTGTCATTCATGTGGATTAAGCTGCTGACATAAATCCATGTTCTGTTCCGCTGGATTTTATTTCTTTATAGAGTCTTCATTTTGACCCATATTTAGAACTCAAAAGTTCTCTAAAGCCTTGTGAAAGTAGGTCTCCCAATAAACTTATGATTGCTAAAATATCATTCTGTCTCTTTCAAAGATCTACAGAGATTTATTGCCAAAATGTTTTAAAAGCTCGTTTTGAATGAGGGGACAGAAATCTTTCATACTGAAGCATAGCATCTGTATTAAAACAACCCTAGCAAATATGGCTACGAAACCTATTGTCCTATGAAAACATTTCCTGGTCTACTGCTTTTGCTTACTATATGTTACTAATCTGTAAACAGAAAGACAACCAGCTTCCCTATCTTCAACCCTTTCACATTACACAGTTACACTGTAATTCTACAGTGGCAGCCTCCTGTGGAATCCTGGGATTGGTAGGTTGATCAGAAGCACCAAACAAACTCTCTGGCAGACAGTTTAAAATCACACTCCCCAAACCGCAGATCCCAGGATTCCATAGGATATTGCTGTGGCAGTTGAAGTGTAATCAAAATGCTATCCCTGTGTACTGTGAAAGGGCCCCTGTTCTGAACTGGAGTATTTATTGTCTAGACTTTGAAAATTTGCTAAGGTATGCTTATTTGCAAAGGATCCATCCTCGTTAAACAAAGTTAATCTTTGGAATTAGGTTACTGGTTACATATAATTCAAAATACCAGAGATCTTGGCCTAAGTTTGGCATTGCTTTATTTCAATATTCAAGTTCGTGTTGTTTTTATGATAAAGGTACTGGTGATATTATCACTACAGAGAGCTCATTGTTTAAGTGTTTCTGTTTCTGCTTCGTGGTTGGAGTGTTTTGTATATATGTTGAACACTGAGATATTAATTTTTGGGGAGCTTATTCTGAAGCTTAAATGTTCAAACATACATACCTGTGGAGGTTGTTCTCCACAGTTTGTCTCTGGTGAGCCATGAACATCAGCAAATCCCTCCCTTCCCCCAAAAGTAGCAATATGAACAGTAAGCTGAAGAACTTTCTTGAGGGTGACCGTCATTGGAAAATAACCTATGTTCACTTCTGCAAAACATTTCACAATTATGATAAAGCTAGCAGGAAGATAGCATTTGGACAGAGTACTGTGTCTCCTTCTTTCCATATTTTGAGGAAAGTGAAGTGTGTGCATCTCCCTGACCCTAATCTATGACCTGCCTCTGTGTGCCATTTTTATCACTGAAGGGCTGTTTATCCCTACTTCAGTACATTCTGATTTCATGTGTGTTTCAATTTATATTTTTCTCACTAAACACATATTTCAGTTTGAATATTTTTGGAATTACTTTTAATATATTTATGTTGCCTGCATAACTAATTTGCATACTATAAAAGATGTTGCTAACTATTTACAAGTCAGATGTGCTAAATCACGGTCTAATCTGAGCTGCAGAATTAATGCAGTTTAACACTACTTTAGCTGCCTCAGTCCTATTGAATTCTGTGATTTGTAGCTTTTGAGATATCTAGCCTTCTCTGCTACAAGCTACAAACCCCAGGATTCCATAGCATTGAGCCATGGCAGTTAAAGTGGTGTCAAACTGCATTATTTCTGCAGGGCAGGTTAGACCGCATTCTCAAGTAATTTGATTTTTTTCCCCTACGATCTAAACAACTCACATCACTAAGCTAGATCAAAGATCAAAAAATGGTTTAGAAAAACAGCTGATCTGGCAGGAATGAGATATGTAGTTGATGGGATACCTATAAGGGACACCTGGGTGCCCCAACTTCACTTATGTGGTATTGTTAAAAAGGGTGTTCTTGATCAGTGTTCAAGGGGATATTGAGACAATTGAGGAGAAGCCATTATGCTCAGAAGATCATAAGCACATTTGCTTCTAATCACATTATCATCAATTGGGCTTTAATCAAAGCAAAGATGGAATATGGTGAATTTATTGGTTGTAAGGCTAGCTGTTACAAGTCAAAATCACGTCCTTGAATTGCACATAAGCCCATCCATACACTAACATAATGTGCTCCCGGAGTAGATTCCCATTGGGACTGTTCTGAACCAACTGAACCTTTTAGATGACCACTCAAGAGAAATCTCTCAATTCTCTCAGACTAATACATACCAGCTTTAAAGTTGCAGGGTATTAAAGGATGAGCAGCTTTGCCTGACTAATGGATTGATTTTCTGATATAATGCTGATGAACAACAGCATCTACAGTGTTTGTATACTGGAACTAAAAAGAGAAAATACATATTTGAGCAAATGTAATATGTGCTGATCAGCTTATGGTTCATAGTCTCCCATTTACCTTGTGCATATGCTGTATTTGAGGTCTTCACCAGCTTTAGAGCGTTTCCTAAATTTTACACAGATGATGTTGAACAGCCTGACTAGGCATCAGGTTAGAGGATCATAAAGCATACATTTCTTAAGCAGTGCTTTACTTTTTAGCTTAAAAGCAAGGTGTCTGCAGAGTAGCTTATAATGGCTGGCATCCTTTTGGTTGATCCTAACTAGAGTACACTCATACAATCAAGTGTTGAATGGTAAGTGAATCCTATTGATTCAATGGGTCTATTCTACTCTGGTTTAACAACAGGATTTAAGCCAATAGTAGTTAAAGCTTTTTAGACCCCTGAAACTGTTTTGCAAAAATTATTTTTCTGTAATGCTTACAATAGAGCTTTAGGGGAAGTTATTTTTATTAGTAATATTAGTATTTTATTATTACTTTCCATTTTGTAAGCTGGAATGATGCTGAAGATCAACAAGAATGTCATGTGCAACACAATGGAGTGATTTAAAATGAGAAAGTTATACCTTTCTCAGGTTCAAGTTGTCTGTTGTTGCTGCTGCTGTTCTTATTTCATACTCTGCCTCTCTCTCAAAATTGGGATTCAAGGTGGCTTACAAATCAAAATGATTTCTATATAATTAAAACATACAAGAAATCAACGTTAAAACAGGATTAAACTATTAACCATATTAAAACAATTCAATATACATGTTAAAAATAAAAAATAAAACAATTATTATTGTTGTTGTTGTTATTTATTACCTGCCTCTCCCCATGGATCAAGGCAGGGAACAACAATGAACAGACATACCACATCAGTTAAAACACATCAGTTTAAAGGGACAAATAAGATGTACACATATTAAAACAATCCACATTTAAAATCCATCATTTAAAATTCACAATTTAACAGTCATCTGGATAAGCCTGCCAGAAGAGACTGGTATTTAATGCTCTTTTAAATTAAGACAGTGTATTCAGTTGTTGAATCTATTCCGGCAGGTCATTCCACAGTCTAGGGACGGCTGAAGAAAAGGTCCTCTGGCTGACAGTTGCCAATCTAGTCCTGGCTGACTGGAGTAAATGTCCACCAGAGAAGGCAATCCTGTAGGTAACCTGGACCCAAACTAAGTAGGGCTTTAAAGATAAGGACCAACACATTGTACCTTATCTGGAAACTAACTGGCAGCCAGTGGAGTGATTTTAATACTGGTGTAATACTGGATGTCCCATTAATCATTCTGGGAGCTGTGTTTTGAACTAGCTGAAGTTTCCAAACTAGGTACAGAGGTAGCCCAATGTACAGCACATTGCAGAGGTCCAGCCTTGGGGTTTCCAAAACAATGCAACATCCTCTCCTAATTGCCTCCTAAAACAGATTCCTAGCTATGACCACTGTTCTGTCCCAACAGAGCACTTCTGTTACAGTCTGTTGCCTTAGGTGTTTAGTAAGTGTGTTCTACATCGATCTGTTATCTGTTAGGCCTGATTCCTTGTATCTGTGTCTGATAGGTTGTCCCTTGCAGATCTTGTTCTAAGTTTTAATTGTCTTTCTGCTGTCTTAAGAGCCTAGTCCAATCGCTTTTTTGCCTCATCCTTCCATTTTTATGTCCCTTTTTAGTTACTGTTAGTTTAGTTCCACAATAAATTTCAGTAGTTATTTATCTCAGTGGTTGGATGTGAGTTAATTGTCTGCTTATACAGCTAAACACAACTTATGTTGAGTCCAGAACAGCCACATAATTAGCTCTTTCCTAATTTTAAAATAAACTAAGGTTTAGCAGATTTCTCTTGTGAATTTATGAAGAGGTTTAGTAGATTTCTCTAATGAATATATAAAAATTCCAGCCTACATCTACAACAACTTGTCCAGTTGTCTCAACTGCCTTTAACATGAAACACTGGGGAATAGTAAGCAAGAATCCCAATTCCATTATAAAAATCACTCCTATAAAATTCTTATACTGAAGGGCACTGACTTTTCTTTTTAAAAGTGTGTGTTTGTGTTATACCTCACTGTTTGAATTTTTTGGCATTAGCTCCTCTCTAAGCACATTCTACAGTTCCTGTTTTCACAGTGGGCTTAGCAAAGTGTTGTTTTCAGCATATTTTAATTCCAAATACAGTAGACTCTCTGACAGTTTGGCACTGCTTTTCATTTTTTGGGGTGACACAGCAATTCTGTAACCTTCAGTGAAAGAAAATTCTTAAAGGTTTTACTTATCAAGGTAGCAGAAGTGTCTCCTTTCCTTGGCAAAGATGAGAGACAACAGTGCCTTTCATCTGTAACTTTTCATGTTACAAAAGCCCACATCCTTTCATTTACTCCTTTTGAGACAAAGACTAGAGAGAGGCAGGGATTGATCTAATGTACATGTAGGGAGCAGAATGCTAAAGAAGCAGAAAATGTGGCATGGGAGAATGGTGAATAACACATTCTGGTGATTTCCCTAGTTTCTCATTGTTCCAGCCATTGTGGGAAGCACCCTGCTCCATCGACTTTCTGATGATCAGTGGGAAAAGATAACAGCATGGATGTATGGAATTGGTCTGTGTGCGCTCTTCATCGTTTCCACAGTGTTTCATATAATTTCCTGGAAAAAGAGTCATTTAAGGTATAAACTAAATAATGAGTTGTTCTTCCTTTGTTTTGTACTACATGTTGCATGCTGTGAAAGGCAGGCTGCAAGTCCCTTTACACTTTTTATTTTATTATTTCTGTTTCTTGCCAGTGGTGGGGAAACCACCCTCATTGCATGCTTTCTCCCAAAATGGGATTCATGGCCATGGCCATATCCTACAGAATCTTGGGATTTGTAGTTTGGTGAGATTCCAGCACCCTTTGACTTCTCGACCTTTTGGCTAAGATCAAGTGTAGGACTTGAGAGGTTTTTTGAACATAGAGACTGAACAGCCCAATCAATCATACATTTCCTAATTAAACTTCTTAAAGAATGGATATTGGGTATGGCTCAGGGCAAATGAAAAACTCATGACTGCAAATGCCTATGAATGCATTCTAGTTGTCAGTGTAAGCAAGTCTGCAACTGACCTAGGATTCAATTACTGACAAGATACTGCTGATGATGTTTTGAGCTCTAGCAGTTTTTTCTTCCAATGACTCTAAGGATTAATACACAGGGGTAAGAAACATAAGAGAAACGCTATGCCCCCATCATGTTTGCATGATCACAGAAAGATTTTTACATGATATCGTGCACATAGCATACTTGTCACGTCATGGAAGCATCTTGCTAATGCAACTTCTCATTAATGACAAAAAAAGTTAATGGCTTGCCAGTAGCAGTTCATTAGTGCTGTCACAAATGTGAGAAAGGCAATCACATTTCAGTAGCACTATTGAGAATCCATCATTAAACCACCTAGAAATAAATTGAATCCCCCAGTCACCCGGTGTGCTGTTTGGCAGAATCACTTCCTGTTTCACACTTGCGAGTCACAGGAGAGATCCTTATTGGTGAGAGATGACCTTTCTCTCTGATCACAACCCCATCTGCCATTGTGCCAAATGTAAAACCACTATTTTACTGCTCATGAATCATTAATGCCCCAATATTTTGAGACATGTGAAAATAAGTGTTTCAATATCGCCATTGTATCGTTCTTGCTATACAACGTTAGAATAGCGCTAATAAAGTGTAAATGGTGCTCGTGTGATAATCTCCTCTGACAAAGTAAGGTTATTTTTGTAAACTAGTGTAATAGCACCACAATAAACAATCATAATTTAGTACTATGACCACAGGATCAGAGAGCAATGTGATGCATTTTCATCCCCTGCCTTCCACATTCATATGTACATATGCATAAAGTTTCTTTCTCCTTTAATGTTCCAAATCCCTGAGCTAAATTGCAAATGTATTTTCTGTAGATTATGTTTTAAATCTTTCCCTCCAGACTGAAATTATATCCTGCTTAAGAGACTGAATACTCAAAGGACTAGACACGTTCTACTTCTAAATTGTTCAAGGGTAGTCTTTTTGAAGAAATAATGTTTCTGTCTTTAAAATTTATTTTACTGAGTCTTCACACCACACTTCAGCCATCAAATATTCCCAGAATAATGTACTGTATTTTCTGGCATATAAGACTACTTTTTAACCCAGGAAAATCTTCACAAAAGTCGGGGGTCGTCTTATACGCTGGGTGTCATCTTATAGGGCCGGTGCTGAAACTTCCGAGCCAGACTGGAGAATCTGCGGTCGCCACATATGGTGGTGGTGGGGGGCTCAAAAACGGCTGCACCCCCACCATATCAGCGACCGTATGAAAGCAGCAAGGGCGGCGCTGTACAAGTACGGTAGAAGAAAATCTTGGAGACAGGGAGGGCTGGGCAGGCAGGGAGAGCTGAACAATTCAAGCAGACTTTGCATACAACAAGTTTTCCTGCTAAGTACCTGCATGTCATTAGCATTTGAATTAAAATTACCTTATTGAAATCAAATCTGATTTTTAAAATTTTTATTTGGTGTGCGTCGGAAGAGGGGTAGTCTTATATGGCGAGTATATCCCAAACTCTATATTTTAACTGGAAAAGTTGGGGGTCGTCTTATACGCCCAGTCGTCTTATACGCCGGAAAATACGGGTATTTATAAAATAAGATAACAGATTTACAATTTATAAGACCCAATACAAATGAAAAACAGGTGTGAAGAAGAAAAAAGCAAGTAGTTTTGAGTTACCAAGTTCTTACAAGGGTTGATTCAGGTTTGGTAGTATGAAGCAAGCTCCCAGCAGCTGCTCCTTTTCTTGTTGAAATACAGTTGATATCCATCTTTCCATTATTGTCTTTATGGACAAGAGATGATGTAGCATGACAAGAATGCTAGACTAGTAGCATTTAGATCTCAGGTTGTAAGGCCATAATGTCTCTCTTTTCCTTAGTGAACTCTTCCCTTTTTTGCCTTTTTCATTTAGGACAATGGAGCACTGTTTCCATATGTGTGACAGAATGATGATCTATATCTTCATTGCAGCATCATATGCACCATGGTAAGGATTAAAATATATACTTTCTGATAGTTAAAATTGCAATAGCATGTAATCTTCGCAGTTTAATGAACTAGTGACTAATTGTTCAAGGCCTAATCTATAGTTAGAAGAAATCATTTTTTCCATTTAATAAAACAAGTCTTTTCTCTGTCTTTGTGTGATTCTGTTTACATATCATTAAAAAAAACTTCAGTGCATACACCTTGCTTTTCATAGACTTTGTGCTTCCTTTGTATTCTCCCCAAAAACCAGTACAGGTATTCCTCAGTTAATGAAGTAGATGTGTTCTTGGACTTTACTTCTTTAACAGCAGCTTTGATACCAAAGGCTGAAATAATATGGAAAGAACATAGATAGAATAGTGTGCTATGTGTGCTATGGAACCACATAATAAAAGTTTCAGTACATCATGCACATGTAAAATGAAACAACCAGGCCAGGCAAACTTCGTATATGTCACGGAATCAAAAGAGACCACGAGGGCCAGCTAGTCCAATCCGCGGGATTAAACAAAAAGACTTTGAATCTTCTAGACACCATTAGAAAACTTATTCCAAAATGCATCTCAAGGGACGTTTTTTTTTTTTCCTTTCTTTCATCAGCCTTCACTTTTCTTATGATTTCCATTTTGGTGGCAAAACATATAGGCCTGTGCTTTTTCAATAGGCCAGAATAGCTGGTGTGGCAGGCTAATCTGCTTTCCCCTTTTCTTTCTGTTTTGTTCTTCACACATGCTCAGTAAGTGACTCTGGAGACAGCTGCTTACCTTCCCTGTTGGACATAAGCACACATAGCTACAGTAGGCTCACCTAGAGCAAAACCCTATTCTTTCCTAGGTCGAGCTTTATTGCATTGTTTATTCCATCCACACTGCTGCAGCTTCCTTCACCATCCTCCCAATGCCAATGTTGAAAAAATAAACTTCCAGCTAGCTAGACAAAAGACAAGAAAGGGATAGGAAGCTGTGCTCCTGTAAAAAGACTTTGTAAGAAGGAACTTCTTTGTCAGAAGTGTTGTTAACTGAGTTGTGCCTATAATCTTTATTGAACTGATAGTTTGGGTTTTTTATTTTAAAAATGTTTATGGTTTATGGTGCAATTGGTACATTTCAATTAAGTTTTTAAAACCAAGCCCCCAACCAGGGGTGACTTGTTGGCTTTCTCCTTGTTTTCCTGCCACTAGATTTTTTTTATCCTCAGGCGAGATTGCTTTTTTTATGTTCAGGCAAGGGGCTAGTTGCTGAGAAAGAAAACAGATGTTACATTTTTCTTAATTTCTTCTAAATTATGCTTTAAATTTAATTATCTTTTAATATTTGATCTTTTTTGATGTTCAAATTATATCTTTTATTCAATATTACATTAACATTCCCATTTTAGGGAGCATGGTAGGATGTCAGTTAATAAGTTGTAAACTACTTCAAGCAAGGAAATACATAAAATTAAATAAAAATATGTGCTGGAAAGAGCTTTATTTTTTAAAGCATTTGTTATATCAAATGTAAAAAATAAAACTAGGCCTAAGGAGCCTTCTCTTTGCACACACTTTAATACTGTAACTTTACTGACTTAATTTCTCTTTGACAAACTGTGGGGTTGAGCATATGGAGCAAAAGAGGAGGCCAGAGGCTGCCCCAATTGCTCCCCATTTGGTGCAGGACTGTGGTGATTAGATGCTACAGTCCTGAGGCCAGCCACCACTGCACTCCACAATGCTCCTTTTGTGCTCCTTTTGCTACTGGTTTTGGGCCACTTTAGGCGGCTGTGGCATCACCTTGGCCTGATCCTGGGGTGTGTGTCATCTGAACACCACACCTCCAGATTTGGCCCATCTATTTCGGGCCTGTGTCTGTGTCTTAAACCTAATGTACAATAACTGAATAGCAGGAAAATAAATATTTTCCATCAGTGGCCTAAATTCTATTGTGACTATGGTCTCTGGCTGTCCCTTATTATAAGGGATGTGCCTTCTTTGAGAGCCCAAAACCTTGGCTGCGTTACAATACAGAAATAATGCAGTTTAATTCTGCTTTTACTGCCATGGCTCCATACTTTGGAATTCTGGGATCTGCAGTTTTGTGAGCCTTCCTTCTCAGAGAACTATGGGGCCACAACAAACTACAGATGCCAGGATTTCATAGGATGGAGCCATGACAATTAAAGTGTCAAACTGCATCAGTTCTGCAGTGTGGCAGTAATTGGCCCATGGGAACCACATGCATGTTATGGGGATGCTCAGATTTTAACTTTTTAATTCCTGCCTGCAAATCTGTAGAATTCTACAGAATCCTAGAGTTGAGAGAATCCCCAAATTCCCCATAGCCAACCATCTGCCCATTTAAGGAATCCACAGCTACAGTATAGTTCATTTTGTGTTGTATTCTGCCACTCCAACTCAAACAGACTATTAGAGAGCTTGGAAAGTTGCAGAAAAAGTAAATGAAATGTATTTAAGAGCTGAAATGTTTTCTTTATAATGAGAAGTATTTCAGGCTTCTGTAGTTATCTGGGTAAGCCCTTTATTTCAAGGTTGATTGTTACTCCGAGTGTGGATTTGAGTAGAACTGTTGTTGGAGCTTAGTAGCTGTTATTTCAGGGTATTTTAAGGTCATATGCTTTTGCTTGAAAAGGGTTTTTCAGTATTATACTCCACAAATGGGAGTGATGAGAGAAACAGTTTATCTGTAAATCTTACCAAATCTGTGATGCAGATTATTCTGAATTTTAATCATAGCTGTCAAGCATTTTTGATATGATTAAAACAGATTCACTTTTAATCCATATTAAATCTGGATTTTCATAAAGACCAGTTTGTGTACAATATGTTAACTTTACAGAGAAATGCATGACTGTAGTAACTTTTATTTGCTATTTAGACAGAATACACCATTTTAATAGCTACTTCCTGGTTGTCAACAGAGTAAATAATGTATTTCAACTATTCCTTGTTTCTATTTTCAAAACCTAGTAGCCTTAATTGTGACTTCTGTGTAGAGTAGATCCATTGAAACAGTGGGATTTACCAATTTGCCATTGAACAATTGATTCAATGGGTCTACTCTATTTGGGATTAACAAACAGGACTCCAGCCAGGGTGTCTCTCAATTTGTCTTTTTTTTTTCTCCTTTGAGAAATTTTAATCTTTTTGTTATATCTGCAAATAGAATTCAAAAGGTTATTGACATCCACCCATTGCTTCAAAAGTCACCTTAATATTTGTTTGTTTGTTTGTTTTCAGGTTAAATCTTCGTGAGCTTGGACCTTTGGCATCCCATATGCGATGGTTTATCTGGCTCATGGCTGCAGGAGGAGCCACTTATGTATTCCTCTACCATGAAAAGTAAGAAACATGATGATTTGAATGGATACCTTCCAGCACTATAATGCCTGTCTGTAGAAACAGATTCTGTACTGATGTTAACATTAACCATGGCTTAGGAACTAGGAAAAAAGTGTCTGCTAATAGATCAGAACAGGTATGAGCAATGTGTGATGCTCCAAGTGTTGTTGGACTACAGATCTCATTAACCCTCACCAACTCTCAGGATGATGTGTTGTAGGTTAGCAATATTATGGGGGGATATTTAGACCATGGTGGTGGTGGTTGCATGCCTTCAAGTCATTTCCAACTTGTGGCAACCCTAGGATAGTCCTATCCTATGGGGGGGGGGAGGGAGATGTGCCATTGCTTTTCTCTTGAGGCTGAGAGAGTGTAACTTGCCCAGTATCACCCAGTGGGTTTCCATAGCCAAGCAGCAATTTGAACCCTGGTCTCTTAGAGCTCTAGTCCAATACTCACCCCACTGTGCCACATTAACTCTCTTTGGCCAAAGGTTCCTAAATGAAATTTATAGGAGCATGAGAAGCAGGTTTATACTGACTCAGATTATTGGTACAGTTAGCCTAATGTTGTTAAACTCTGGCAGCAGCTCCTCAAGTTTTCAGGTAAGATTATTTCTGAATCCTCCCTGGAGGTCTCTAGTATTCCTTTGTGGTCTTCCATCATGGCTCTAACCAAGGCTTATCTTACTTTGGGGCTTTGCCCCAACTCCGCCCACAGGCCAGCCTTTTTGACAGGTCTGTATAGGGTCTTAGTTTCTGAACTCAAATGAGGTCATGTGTGTTTTAGGTGATATCATGGTACAAATTCTCTAATTTTCTTAACCAGGTAAGGAATACACTGAACTAGATTTAGCAATGGATAGGTATAAGGCCAAGGAAGAGAGTGAGGCAGGGGACAGAATGAGATCCAAGCTCTATGTAGACCATATCTCTGCATGAACCTGCCTGATATTTAACATCCCCAGGGAAGGGATTTTTCTCAGTCCCACTATCCTCACACATATGTTGGTGAGGACATAAGAGACTCGAGAGGCCTTTCTCAGTGGCTGCCCTGAAATTATAAAATCCCCTTCTGTGGGAGACTACAGTGGCCCTCCTTTTGCTTTCTTTCAGCAGTTAAGTGGTAGTAGGGGTACTTTTACACTGCAATGGGATCTTGTAGCACTTTTGAAACTAACAAGATCCCATTGCCTACGGACTTTCCAGACTCACATAGATATATCTTTGAATACTTTTTCACTATTTTCAATTAGCGTTTTTAATGGGATTGCTTATTTGTGTTTTAACTTTTGTAATACAAATTGTTTTAGCTATATATGGTTTTAATCTATGCTGTAAGATGCCTTTTGTCCCATATTTGAAGAAATAAATCCATAAATAAATAATAAACATGAGATCACACCATTATTCTGATTATTTTGACACATAATCTGTAATTGTTACTAACAGGTAACTCATTTTATTTAAGAATTTAAAAACAGCATAATTACCTAAACAGAGGGATGAAGAGATTATCCTGGTTTGTAAATGAACACTTTATGTTTATGAAATATCTTCTGTTTGACTATTACATGTGTTTTTATATGCATTGGAAATGGGAGCAGAAATTCATGTTATTTTTTCTGGCTAAAACAATGTTTACTTTAGAACATTATCTTATTTCTGTTGAGAAACCCAGCTATTAAATTAGTCTTTTCAAACTGCCTCTCAGCATGTCATCACCAGGCACCTAACCACTGTATAGAAAGCAACTCACTTGCTTTTTTGAGCTTTCTTTGGATGAATAATTCAATCAGCATTTAAAATGAGTGGGTGAGAAGAGCCTGGATTTCTTGTCAAAGGAACAAAATTTGTAAGTGCAACAGTGAATGGAGCCAGTCTGACATATCTGCTATTTGATATTTCTCCTTTCTGCTGAAACTAATGTGCGTTTACATAAGAAAAATCAAGCAGGAGGAAAGCAAATTTTTGAATGATTCTGCCTACTCTTTTATTTATTATCAATGTTTTCTTTCTTTTATTCTCTCCTTCTTCTCACCACTTTCTGAGCTGGACAAAAATGACTTCTTAGTTTGTTGGCTTGCTGTTGGAGGATAATTTTTGTGTTACTACAGACTTATTGGTTCAATGTGGATAAAAGGTCTCCTTTTGAGTATCTGTGGGTGTTTCTCATCCTCCAGCAAATTAACAATGGAAAGTTGAAACAACTGAACTGCTTTCCATTTTTAGAGGCACAAAGCAGTGAGAACAAATAGGCCTTTAACATGTATTATAAAAACAGTATTCTAATTGTGAAGAATTAGAACGGTTTGCTCACCCAAAGTCCTGTATATAATTTAACTAACGCTATATATGTAGAGTGAGGACACCTTCCATGTATATAGCTGTAGGCTTATTGTGTATATCTGTTTTATTTATTTTATAGATACAAAATTGTGGAGCTCTTCTTCTACCTAGCAATGGGTTTTTCTCCTGCTCTAGTTGTGACCTCCATGGTGAGTAATAAAATTCATGGTGGTGCAGTGGTTAAATGCCTGTACTGCAGCCATTCACTCAAAACCACAAGGTTGCGAGTTCAAGACCAGCAAAAGGGCCCAAGCTCGACTCAAGCTTGCATCCTTCTGAGGTCGCTAAAATGAGTACCCAGACTGTTGGGGGCAAATTAGCTTACTTGCTAATTAGCTTACTTACTGTTCACCGCTATGATCTTTGGAATAGCGGTATATAAATAAAACAGATTATTAATTAATCATTATAATCTAAATCTTAAGCAGTTGGTTGACACTGAGAGTAATAATAATTATGAATTTGTTTTTTTAAATGCTTCTGTTCATTTACATACTTGGTGTTTAACACAGTACTCAGAACTTCAGGAAATTTAAGTTTCTCATCCTTTACTTATTAGTTTAGCTTAATAACAACACAAATGCTCTCTACAAAAGCAGGCACCATCACAAAACACCTGCTTTTAGTTCTAAATATGTCCTATAGGGGCTTTCTACATTGCCCTTTGGGACGTCCTCCGGACGTCCCATTTTAAAAAAGGGGCGTCTCTTTTAGACGCCCCATGGCCTCGTACGGACTCCGTCCGTACAAGATGGCGCCGGCCCTTCTACATGGCCGGCGCCATCTTTACGCATCGGACGCACAGCGTCCAGATGCGTCGCGCCGCTGCTGATGTAGCGAGCGCGCCCCTGGCGCCTCGCTACGTCGCAAACGCGACGCAAAAAGAAGCTCCATTTTGGAGCTTCTTTTTTCGGTCCGCGCGGGAGTCGGGCCGTTTGAAGGCTCCGGCTCCCCCGCGGACCTTCTGGCGGCGGCGCCAGACCGCTGCAAAGCGGCGGTCTGTACCCCGCCATAGATTAGTTTCCACATCAAGATCTTAATGACTGTAGATGAGTAGTCTTGGTCCAGATATGCAAACGGAGCTCATATTGTTATTCAGAACAAAGACCCTCCTGATCAGATTGGGGGGGAGGGGGGAGCATGTCCAGCATCTTGGATGCATGTGGCTGGCCACTTATGCTTACTTGTAAGATCACAGACAGAACATGGAGTATTCCTCTGTTGTTTTCACACCTGCATCTTTCTTCCAAGGTATACAGAGACTTAAAGGCATGTAATACAAGCTATCATGGCTTCTAATTATGGATAGATCTTGCTTCCATCCATTTGAATAACGATGATTAGGGCAGGAGGCTAAAGATTTAGAGACCTCTTTCCCCTACATATACAAGTTTGTTTGAAACTGTTGACAGTGTTGTTCCACTTGTACTAATAGGCAATGGGAATATTGGATGAATACGTTCTTGACAATTCTGGCATTTTCACACCTTCCTTGAACAGAACTATATTTTGTGTGCTGATGCAGAACATATGTGTAGCCTTTCTAAACCCCAAAGTTGATTCCGGACATTTTTTTTCCCACTTCTGTAAAGGGATATGAGAGGGAGGAAGAAGTGGATTTTCTCATGCTACTCTAGCAATTTTCCATCTCCAGATTTCACCCACTATTGTGGCTTATTCCTTTCTATGGTTCAGAATCCAAAAGGAAGAGAAACAGCCGTTTAGAACAGGGAAGGAATTAATTTTCTTTCTATCTATCCCACCCCACTCCACCTCCATCTCCAGTATCAACCAGCTTTCAGAAATGGTTCTTCTGGTTTCAAAGGTACCATTTAGGGGATGAGTATAATGTCTCATTTAGTCCTCATAGTGACTCAGAAAAGGTATTTGGAGACTTGAGAGTAATTCAATGGACTATGCAATATCTGGTGTAGGAATTAGTAATGTGACTCTGAACAAAATTTGAGCTTGTTAACATTTCTGTTCAGAAACTATTGAAAATGGACAACTGACAAGGATTTTCTAATGTGTGTAAGACAGAAACCTTTGAAAAAAGAAAATAGTTAAACAACTACAGATATCTTTTTTCTTAAAAAAACAGAAAGATAGGGTATATGAAGAAAGTATTAAAATTATTTCATTCAATTACTTTTAAATATATGCTCTTAAAGAATTATTGCTTGATAGCTGTCAGGCAAAGCAATATGTACCAAAGTGGGAAGAAAGCTCTGAACTAGAGGCTGGGAGAAAATCAAGCTGTCTTTAGGAAAGGCAGAACACAATAGTTGCCTTATGCTTTTATCTGATAGGGTTGCATTCTTGTCCCTTGGGGCAGTGTTATTTTTCCTCTTGGCTTTTAAGCAGCCTATTTTTATAATGTTGACAAAATGCCCCTAGTTGGTCAGGTACTCAAAGAAAATGCAATTAATTCTGACATATCCATTCCATTAAACTTCCATTAGAATATGGTACAGGGTTTTCTGTACCATGACACAGCCAGCCTTCTGGCATTTATTCCAATTTGACCCATGAAAGAGAAGAATATAATTGAGGGAGGGGGAATGGTGCTGGAGCAGCATCAACCTCAAAAATAGATAGCCAAAGTGATGCATAAAAGAGCATCAAAATGATGGCGCATCTTCCCTGAGAGAGTAGGTTAAGCCATTTGGTGCTTCCTAAGTTTAAAGGGGGAAAGAAAACAGCTAGGGGGCTTCTCCCTCCCTTGTTGGAACCAGAGGTCACTCAGTGAAATTGATTGACATTAGTTCAAGGGAACACATAAGAAAGTATTTTGCACAGTATGCAGTTAACTTTGGAATGTGTTGCCATAAGATGCTGTAATGGTTACTTCATTGTTGTGTGCCTTCAAGTCGTTTCTGACTTATGGCAGCCCTAAGGTAAACTTACCATAGAGTTTTCATGGCAGGATTTGTTCAGAGGAAGTTTGCCCTTACTATCCTCTGAGGTTGAAAGGATGTGACTTACCCAAGTTCACACAGTGGGTTTTCGTGGCCAACCTGGGATTCAAACCCTGATCTCCGCAGTCATAGTCCAGTGCTCAAATCGCTACACCATGCTGGCTCTCACACCAATGGTTAGATGTTTATGAGAGAGAGAGAGATTGAGATTGAGATTGAGATTGTTTTCCAGAAATGTGTCAATTTTCAGAAATGTTTTATGTAAAGTGCTACATCTGTATTCAGAATCAGTGTTCCATCAAATGCCAGGTGTTCCAATGCACACAAATAGCTGTTCATGCTCACATCCTGATTGTGAGCTTCCTAGAGTATCTCACTGGCCACCAGGAAACAGGATATTGGACTCTATGGCATTGGGTCTTAATTTGGCACAGTAAGAATGCCCCATAATAGTTTTCTAGCTAGTTCTTGCCGATGTGTACAGTCTCAATAGGAATAGTATTATCTAGTGTGATGACAGTCCTTCAGTTTGCCTCCTTTCCTCAAAAAAATAATTTGTTCATGTTTCTATTAATCCACAGAACAACACCGATGGACTACAGGAAGTTGCTTGGGGAGGTCTTATTTATTGCATGGGGGTGATCTTCTTCAAGTGTGATGGGGTCATTCCATTTGCCCATGCCATCTGGCACCTGTTTGTTGCCACAGCTGCTGCCGTTCATTATTACGCTATCTGGAAGTATCTTTACAGAAGCTCTGCAGATATCATCCGTCACTTATGATACTAAACACAGATTTGCGCGCACACATGGGCACACATGGCACACACCTACAACCTGCACTATGCCTCCGACTCAGTATTACTCATATAAAAGAAATTCTGGGGAAGAGGGGGAAAATATTGCACAGGGAGAAAAGCACTGACTTTGTTTTCTGAACACATTTACTGTGAACTTAAGTGACAAAAATGTGTCCTAGAATTACTGTTTGTATATGAAGTGCTTAACACACAGTTCTCCAAGCACATTTCCTTGAGCAGCCCTTATTGGAATAAATAGGAATCATGCAAATAGAGTATTACACAATTCCTGTTCATTTCGTTGTGGCTTGCACAAAAACATTTCTCTCTTGTATTATATCCACTGTAAGACAGTGAAGGCTGCAGTCAGCATGCCTAACTTTTGATTGTGGTTGAAACCATCATGCTGCATTATCATTAATCCATTCCACATTAACAGGGAAAACAGTGTAAAAATTGGCTGGTGGCCTGATGTTTACAAACTCGTTGTGTGTGTTTTTTAATGGATTTAATGAGTTTCATTTCTGCAACTTCAAACATAAACTTTTTAAATGATAGTTTTGAATTTTGAAAGTTAATACAATAGCAAAGACTTGGTTCCTTTTTTTAAAAAAAAGTTGCTTTCTATCACTTTTTCACAAACTATTTAATAAAATGAAGATTGCAGATAAAGTTTTACTTTTCCCACTATCCCCTGTTGTACTGAGGTGACTTTTATATATAAACAGAACAGGTATTTTAACAGCATTTTAAAAATACACACCACTGCTATTGTACAGCTGTACCTGCAGTGAAACTTTGCAAGAAAGAATTACATTCCGCATACTGTCTTGATGGATACTCTTCTTCCAAATGTTTTTATGAAAACTGTGGTCGATAATGGTAAATTTCAAAATTGCTGGGCTGAGCTTTAACCTGCTGTCCTTAGCAGTAAACTGAATTGCCTAATTTGGATTTCTTTAAGAATACAAGTACAGCTAGCTAACATGAATCCATCATACAGTGCCATTTCTAGAGGCAGTTACATGTGTTGATGTGAAAGTACCCCAGAAATGTTGGTTGTAATAGTTCACGTTACGAGGAACTAATAGTTTCAATTTTTAAACTATAAAGCAGTGGTAATGGTAAGGGTGTGCAAGACACTTTGGTGCTCACATAATCCTTACAGCACATTCCTATGCATGTTTACTCAGAAATAAGTCTCATTGTATTTAGTGGGGCTTACCCCCTAGTAAGTATGTTTAGGATTGTATCCCTGCAGTGTTCAAATGACTTCTGTTAGCTGTAGCTTTGCTACTTCTATCATTTCAGAGAACATAGCCTATAACAGTTGCTGATAACCTTTGAGTATTAAACTAGGTAGTGGTTCATCATACACCCAAATGGCCTTTTTCAGGGAGGGAAGCTTAAAGAACTTGAAAGGTCTCATCAGTCTGGGACTTATAGTAGCAAAACTGGGCTTTAGATGTGCTGCTTCTTAACATCTCGGACAATGAAATGCTGTAGCAATTTGATTGTAGAAAATGTGCATTAAATAACAAGATGTTAGAATCCTCATTATATTGAATGGTGTCCAGTTACTGTAGTGTGTCCCACTGTACTATGAATGTCTTATATTAAGATTGAATTTATCCTTTTTTTCTAACTTGCTCTTTTTCATATCAGTGTTTTAAAAACTAAAATCAAACATGTTGCCTTTTTCAGAATTTATTCTGGATATTTTGCCTGTCAACAAGTAGACCTGTACAATATAGGTGTAGGGGGAGGTACCCCCTGCAGTTTTTAATATTCTGTAGACTTGCTACTAAGTTGTTGATATTTTAGAACTGAGTGCATTTGTATATGATGGAGGAAGGGAGAAATGCTCAGATGAGATTGAACTCCAGCTTTCACAACAGTATTAGCTGATGACTTAGACACTTGTTCCTCATCAGACACTTTCAAAGCTATCCAGAATTCTGCAACAGTGCTACACAAGGTGATGGCCACTTGGCTTCTGGTTCCTGGCAAGTTTTCAGGAAAGAAAGAAATTTAGAAAGAGAATAGCTAATGGACATAAATATGGTGCTGGTCCCTGGCATGAAGGGGGGAATGCCAGTCTCCCACATCAGATACCCTATGAGGCATTGCTTTAGAATACACACAGGTGTGGAGATGTGGTAGCTGTACCATTTTTATTTGAATGCACAATGGTAGAGAATGCAGAGGGTCACATTAAATTCCTGCATAAGTATTTGTAATGCCTAGGTAGACGCAATACAGATTTAACAGAATGGTGTGAAAACAACAAAACATTATAATAAGAAATAGTTACTGTGACTATCTTAGAACATCTGAATGCCTCAGTCATCTTTGTTGTCTCTCCCTTGCTCACTTTTTTGGGGGGGCGGGGGAACCCTAATGTGTCCGTCTTCGAATATATTCTCCTTTTTTGGCGTGTTTTTGTATGCTGTTCCAGTGCAGTACTGTTAAGACCACTAAAATATATGTAAAGCTCTCTGCTCTTGTCAGAACTGTGAAACCTGCTCCAATTAATTGTGCTACTTTTACGGTGATTTCTCATGGTCTTTTAAAAGTGAAAGGTGTTTCGGGTTTTGTTTTGTTTTTTAAAGCTGAACTCACCCAAAAATAATTGTAATTCAGTCTAATTCAAAAAGGTATAAATGTATTAGATTAATGCAAATAAACATTTTGTGCAATTTGGAATCATGTTGGTGAATTTTCTATGGGAGTGGGCTATATGTGGTTTTTGTCTGCAAGATCTCTGGCCCCTTCAGTCCTCTGAGATGCTTGTCGTTCAGGTCCACTGTGTCAGACTGGAGCTGGGATACACATTTTCCACTGCACAGAAATCTGGGTAGCAGGGGAAAATCAGATATGGACACCATCACCCAAAGCATAAGTAGCATTACTTTGGAAAACATAAGCAATGTGCATCTTTGCTTTTTTCCCCGAGGATGAAAACCACAAGGAGTGAGTCCTCTATACCATCCCAAATGCTTTGCAAGATGGCTTCTCTGTCTTCTGTACTGCACTAGACAAGATTTAAAAGATCAGGGAACAATACCCATTTTATATCTGTACTAAGAAACAGAAAAGATGTGTGTGTGTACATGCATATGTGTGTATGTGTATTTTTGTGAAGTAAGGGGAAATCAGAGTGATCAAAGAAACTAACTACACCCCTATGAGGAATGGTGATAATCTTTGGCCTTCCTTGGGAAGGAAGCCAGTGTGACATAGTGGTCTAAGACAAGAGTTTGATTCCATGCTCAACCATAAAGCCCACTGAACGACCTTGGGCAAGACACACTCTCACAGCCTCTGAAGTCTTGCCAAGAAAACCCCATGATAGTTTCGCCTTACAGTCACCATAAGTCGAAAATGACTTGAAGGCACACAGCAACAAACAACAAAAAACAAACTGGACAAAATTTGAATGGATTAAATATTGGCTACAATATAGTAGCATTTGGCACTGCATAGGGGGAAGGATCCAGTCATTGGACAGCCCATCTGGAAGTTGGAAACGACCTGAAGGCACACAACAAATGGGAAGGGGAGACAAGTAAGAATATATAATCGTGATAGTAGGGTACATAGTTATGCATGATATGGAGAAAATTGATTTAACAGTCCATAGCAGAATGTAATGTCACCCAATGAACTGTTCTAAATTTATTTCATTGTACAGCATGCTGGGATTCTATAATACAGGACAGAATCATCATCAAAAGCAACTGAAGAACACAGTACAGTTCAACATAAGTACTTATTCAGACAATGCATAGTTAAACTATGGAACTAGCCACTGTAGGACGTGATAGCCACAAACCTGGATAACTTTCATCCGGGACAAACTTATGAAGAGTTAGATCGTCAGTGGCTGCCAGTCATGGTGTCCATTTGTTACCTGCAGTATGAGGGGTAATATATGCTTCAGTTCCTGTGGAAACACCTGCAGGGGAGGCCTCCCATAGGCAGCTGGTTGGTTGCTGTGGTATCAGAACACTGGAATAGATGGGCCTTTGGTATGATCCAGTTGGGCTCTTACTATGTTTAATGTCCCTTTCATTTTTCCAAAGTTCAGCTGCCCCTTTCTTTATAACATAAATGCTCAGATGTATAATAGGTATTAGGGCACGCTCCATTTTCAGGAATCTATATTTGCTTCTATATACTTTACAGCAAGGGTGAGGCTCATGTGATCCTCTAGATATCTAGGTTTCCACATGCCATCAGCCCCAGCCAGCACTGCCAAAGGTCCCAAAGCACCTGGCAAGATGGGGAACGGGTCCTTGCTTAGGATCAGCTGCTCTGTCACACATCTCTTACATACAAATCTGAAAAACAGATGTCAAATACAAGTGAAGTCTTTTTTGAAACCACATCCTGAAGCAAGTTGGGTAAGCTGAGGAAGTGTAAAACCACAAGAACCGTTGATCTAAACAGTTAACATTGAATTCTTAAAAGAGTTTCCATTGTAACAATAGTCATCTTGAGTTGTTTTTATGCAAGACTGATTTGTCACACTGCAACAGGTTGAAATAGTCATTTCCCTTGATCCCTTTTTCTCTTTTAATTACAAACTGATACATAATTTTCACTTGATGACTCAGGAACTACTTTAAAAAAATAATTTACACAAGTCAGATTCTTACATGGGAGTAAAATATTGTTGATCTATATTGAGAATCTGTGGTAATAAATGTATCTAATTAGTTTATTAGATACATTTATATGAAATGTTATTGGAGCCTAAGAGGCTCTGTAGATGTACATGTTGATTCAGAGATGGGGCCAGCGAACTTTCCTTTTAAAAACTGGCCAAGATTCTACATTGTCAGATGTAACTATCATGGCAGTGTTATGTTGATATATCTATGGTCTGATGATGCCATCCCGCTCCCCCCGCAAACCTGCCTTTTCAGCAAGGCAACTCCCCCACCAAAGGGTTTCCCAGGCACTGCAGATTAAAATGCTGGGAAATTCCATCTTTAGAGCTTCCCTGGTTATGGGGCACACCGGCTGCATCCACATTGCAATCTGGGAATTGTAGTTTATTGTGGTTCCAGAATTTCCTGATAAAAAAGACTAAACGTCTCACAAATCTACAGTTCCCAGAAGTCCATGGCATCAAGCCATGGTAGTTAAAAGTGGTGTCAAACTGCATTATTACAGCAGTGAGGATGCAGCTACTGAGAACAGAGGGCTGGAAAAAAAAGCTTTTTGAAGATGGAAATGGTTAGTATTAGGTGTAGAAGTTTCTCTTCATGTAATAAAGGCATTGATTGTTGGTGTTTATGCACCATCAGAAAATAAAACAAATTTTTACAGTTTGTTAATGGATAGAAAATTGTACGTGTTATATGATAATTAGGGGGTTTTGTGGAGATTTTAATGGAGTTATCACCCAAAGATTGCTAGAAGTTCAAAATCTAGTGATGAAAAAGGAGAGAAATTGCCAAGATCTTTTTTTATTATTATTTAATAGACAATTGGGATGCATGGAGATGCATGGAAACTGAAATATGGAGATGCTTTTGATTATACCTTTTCCCCTGAGAAACAGATCTGGGCTACCAAAGGTGTTGTCAGGTTCAGGGTTCTAAAGCAATGTAAAGTGATGTTTGTTCCTAGGGGCAAGTCTGGCACAATTGCCTCCAAACTGGGCATCCGTGTCTTGAGCACCAGTGCCAGCTAGCCCTTTGCACGCCCAAAGCCCACACTTACATTTGTAACAAAGAAGCAGCAGCTGTTAACAGTAGCAACAGGATAGAGAAGTGAAAACCCCACCAATCTAGAGCCAATTTAGACTCCAATTATATTCCTTCCAGGCCTGTTTAAGTGGTGACCAGTCCCAATTCCTTCCATGGAAAGCAAGGCTGGCCCCCTCTCTCCTTGCCTTCCATCGGCAAGCAAAAACAGTTTTATTCAGGCAGGCTTTTAATGTGTAATCATGGGATGGCTTTTTTATATGGGGTGTCTTTTTTAATATGGGGTGGGTATTGTGGTTTTAATGACTGAAATTTTATATTGTTTCTATGTAATGTTTTAATTGTTTTATTGTAATAAGTTTTTTAAGTGTTTTTATTTGTGAGCCGCCTTGGGTCCCTTTCTGGCAGAAAGGCAGCATAGGAATTAAATAAATAAATAAATAAATTCAAAGTAATGCCTGAATTGAGGGTCGCTCAACCAAAGTGTCAGGTGAAGACCTAACCTAGTTGTTTGTTTGTTTTAATTGTTTTATTATAATAAGTTTTAAAAGTGTTTTCATTTGTGAGCTACCTTGGGTTCCTTTCTGGGAGAAAGGCGGCATAGAAAACAAACAAACAAACAAACAAACAAATTTAAAGTAATGCTCTACCAAAGTGTTGGGTGAAGGCATAACCTAGTTGTTTATCCCAAGTCCAGACCAGACAAGGGTTAGGGTTAGGCTGTCCTGTCCTGCTGCCACTGATCTCCTTCCTCATAAAACCATGGTCATTGGCCACTCCACCTGGTCTCCTAAGCCCAAGATGGAGGACGCATTGCTGCCTTTCCCCACAGGCACTCACAAGGTGCAAACATACACTACAGGTCAGTGGGAGACCTAAGCTTCAACGCTGTAAGCTCATTCCAGCTTCAGCAAGCAGGCTTTGGTTGTTGGCTTCAAGTAAGTCTCAAACAGTAGCAATGATATTCAGCACTCAGTATTGCTGTGGGCTTATCTGTGGGAGAAAGGCGACTGCTGGTAGTTTCAGTCTAAAAACATGTGATTTATTGTTACATTTCAAAGAGAAATTGGCAGACAACTCTAGAATAAAGGATGCGGCTCGGCAGTGACTCTTGCCCCCATTGTGTTCTTGCCTGTTTCTAGAAACCTCTTTCTTTCCCGCTTTTCAATCAATGAGGTAAGAAGAAATAACTGTAATTAGATCAGCATAACAATGGGGCTTGTACCTGTGCCATTTGTGGATCTTCTGTATGTTTTGTCAACACAGTGAATTCCTGCACTACTAGCCTAAATCACTGAGCAGCTGCGGAGGCTGGAAATACAAAGTTTAACAACACTGTTAGAAGACACAAAGGCCCTGCAGATATTAGACCCCAAGTTCTCTTGATAGGTACAATGATCAGGCATGATGGAGACTGTAGTCTAACAGCAACTAAGGACCACAGATTCCCTCTCTGAGAGCTACAGGGACTGCTTTCTCTATGGCCCTCTTCAGACTGGCAATTAAGGCTGGCCTGGGGGTGACATTTCACTTGCATCTGTGGCTGGCATCTTCAGAGAAGTCAGTCTTCTAACTATGCATGTAATCTACTTTGACCCTAGTCTTGAAAACCATCCTTCAGTCATAATCACAGATTTGTTAACTTTTTCTATGCTTTCAAAACTGTGTTATTTTGTCCTGAATATGATTTGAATTGTCACTGAATGACTTTAAAGCAATAAATTAAAAAAAAATTTTTTTTTCAAAATCAGTAGCAATGAGTTCCATGAACAAAACCAAAAAACCGAGCTGGGTGATACTTTTATTAAGACTACCAAAAGGTCACAAAATGTGTGAGCTTTCATGTTTGTTTGTTTGCTTGTTTGTTTAATACAAGTTTCCAGAATTCTTCATCAGGCTAGTTAAGAATAGGGACCAGAATTCTGAACCAACTATTTAGTTAAGTTTACTTTTCCTAGACTGCCTTCCTGTCGAAATCTGACAGAAATGGCATTCAACCGTGGCCCTTTCTAAATTTCCCCCCAATGATTTTCAAGAATCACTGTCTTTGTGCACCTGTGCCTCTTCTTTCACACTATGCAATGTGCACCATGTGCTATCTTCTTTCCTTCCTTCCAAACAGTGATCTTTGACAAACAGTGCATTAATTAGTCCAAGGGATGGAGGTGATCATTGTCAAGGTAGCTCTTGAGTGACCCCTTGTGTAAAAAGAGAGGATTGCTTCTACAATTCTATGCTGAACACTGGAAACAACTGCGATCAACATGCTCTCTCTGTGTATGTGTTTCTGTATTCACATGCATGTGTGAATCTTCCTTAACCCTTCTGGAATATAGCGTCAAGTACAACTAGTGAGAACTTCCATAAAACATCATTCAATTCCATCAGTGCCTGGACAGGATCTAGGCTGCAGCTGAAGAGTGACCAACTATTTTTTTTAATTACATACATTTAAATGTACATTTTATTTTAAAAAAAACCCTGGGGCCTCTTCTTTCCCTTCTCACTGAGCCTCGCCCCAGTGGAGGGCAAACATGTCAGGGATGATGGGAGTTGTAGCTCTTCACCTCTGGCTTGAACTCACCACCTGGTTGTGCACCGCGCTGACCAGTTTTGGCCAGTGGTTATAGCTTAGCAAGAGTTACAGAGAATAGGCTGAAGACCCCGACAAACTCTCCAAGCCTTCTCACTCTTGCTTCCACAGAAGTCTTCACCCTTCTTCAGGATCCAGCTGGTTCTTGTAGCTTCACCCAAGACACCAGACAACTCAGTAGTCTTAAATAAAAGATCTACTTTATTCTACTATATACAGCTCCAAAACTATCCAACACAACAATACTCTACTCCTCACTATCCACTACTACAACCCACAAAATACATTGGGATGCATAGTCATTATTATAGTCAATGCATGGTACCACCCACTGTTGTCTGTTTCCACCCAGTAGGCGTGTACATCATTCTCATTGGTTCTCTTGGTTCATCCTACAATTAATGATTTCATCATCTCAGCCTTGACCACTTAACAATTGTCAGGTGTGTCCAATTATCCACTTTACATTTCTTGTCCTTGGCATTCAGGACTTGTTAATTGTATTACCATTTACACCTGTGTGGTTCTCAATTGGCTTCTGCTGAGTCACTCTGACTCTCACATACAAGTTTTATTTCATTTACTGTATATCCCATGTTGCTTTTTCCTTAACAAAACAAACTGAAACTACCTGCAAACTAACTGATGAAGAGAGAGGGTACGGCTAAGACCAAGTGACATGAGTACATACTATATCTAAATTCTTAGAGCAGTAGTTCCCAATCTCTGATCCTTACAGGGGTTTTGAACTTCAGCTCCCAGAATTCCTGGCTGTTGGTCAAGCTGGCTGGAGCTTCTGGGAGTTGATGTCCAAAACACCTGGAGGACTAAAGTTTGGTAACTACCACCTTAGAGAAAGACATGCAAACTAGTAAATACTGAGTTTTGGCTTGCTAAGATTGCTATCTCTAACACACTTATTCTGGCCCATGTATGGTCCCAAGAAACACATATGGACTTTTATAGGAGCCCTGGTGGCACAGTTGTTAAATGGTACTGCAGTCACAATGTTGTAGGTTCAATCTCAGGGCTCCAAGGTTGACTCAGCCTTCCATCCTTTCACAGGGCACTACAGTGAGTACCAAGCTTGTTGGGGGCAACTGGCTCACAGATTGTAAACTACTTAGAGAGTGCTGGGTTCACTATTACGTGGTATGGAAATGGAAATGCTATTGCTATTTTGCGTATTTGAGAATACATGCCTGAAAAGAAGGGATCCTCAAGCTTTGGCAGAGCACAGATAGGCAATAGGTCTTAGTAACCCACATTTCTACTGAGATGTGTCACAAGGGATTTTCTTTTCAACCAAACAGACAGGAATCTAAAAATGCACACAAGGACACAGAAGAGGCTGGCTTTCATCAAATCATGAATTATGCTGGCTTCAATCTGACTTAAACCACTTCATTTCACTTGTATGGTCATTGCACAAGTTGCACAACACATTGCACAAGTCTGTTCCAACCATGTAGCTATGCAATACCCAAAAGCTGTGATCAGCCCTTGCCCTCTCATGGCCTTTACCCCCCACTTTGATGCCCACCATGCTCAGCTAAGAGTCATCCTCCAGCTTCTCAAGTCCACACCTCCCTGACAGGTTTGGCAAAGATTTCAGAAAAGAACAAGCTAGAGAGGTGTTTGGAGCCAGAACCAAGATTTGAGAATCTGAGAAGATTCTCTGGTGAAAATCCCAAGATCTCAAGCTCAGGAGGAAAATTATTTCACCTTAATATGAATTTAGCAAGACTTCAGGATTAGCTCAGTGACATAACAGCTATCTTTAAAGGCATGCCATGAAGAATCTGGAGTAAGCTTGTTTTCTGTTGCTCCAGAGACGAGAACCACATACCAATGGATTAAAAATACAAAAAAGAGAGATTCCACTAAACATTAGGAAGATTTTTTTATGTTAGAACTGTTTGACTGTGGGAAAAACTTCCTAAGAAGGTGGTAGACTCTCCTCCATCTTTGGAGCTTTTAAACTGAGATTAGATAGTCATCTTTCAGGAGTGCTTTAGTTGTGTGTTCCTGCATGGCTAGGGGTTGAACTAGATTACTCTTGTGGTCCCTTCTAAGATTCTATTATTCTATGATTTCAGCAATGCTTGCTCAAGAAGCATTAAGAAGCACATTTCAAGATATGTGGCAAACAGGGCCTTCTCTTTGGGTGAGGGCAGGAATGTGTCGCTGGACTCCTAAATTACTATACAGCTTCTAAAAAAACCACCACCAACACATGCTTACTCTATCTCTCATGGAGTGTGGGCAGGACTAGAGAAGTAAACATCTGACTGTCATTACAGCCACACTGACAACTCCAGAGGACCTCAGCTACTCAGCTTCTGGTTATGGGGATGTATCAGATGTTTCTCTTATCCTGCCCACTGCCTTCAGGACATAGAATGGCCATGGAGGGGGTGAGAGGAAGGCTTCAGAGACTGTATGGTAAATCCAGGATGGTAGTGTGTAGTTTAGCCCAGTGTAAGTACACAGGCTACAATATGGTGAGCCATACAGTACTGCAGTACAGTACTTGTGTGTTAAATGATGTCAAGTCAAGTTATGATGATCTTATGAATGGGAGACCTCCAAGTCACCCTGTTATCAACAGCCCTGCTCAAGTCTTGCAAACTCAGGGCTATAGGTTTCTTAGTTGAGTCTAGCCATCTGGAATGCAGTTTTCCTTTTTTCCCTGCTGACCTTCACTTTACCAAGGATTACTTTTTCCAGTGAGTTTCATGATATGTCCAGAGCACAGTTTGCTTTAGGACCCATTCATTTGTCTTGTTGCAATCCATGGTATCACAGAACTCTCCTCCAGCATCACAGTTTAAATGAACTGATTCTCTTCCTCTCAGCTTTCTTCACTGGTCGGCTGCCACAACCACATATAGAAATCAGAAATATGCAAGAAACAGAGTATATTTTCAAAATGGGAGTAAAGAAGGTGGAAGAGGAGGAGGAGGACACTGAAATCCAGAGCATTTTATAGAATTTTGAAGCAAAAAAAAACATGTTGAATTCTACCTCTTACTCTACTAAATCTTGCCTTCAACCAAAAGCTAAAAAAAAATACAAATAAGACGACTGAAAATGGTACATTTGCTGGGTTGAAGTTTGATGCCTGGTGAAGAGAATGGCAGTTAGACATTTTGTTCCTCACCATATTCCTATTCTTACTGGAACTGATAATTGGAATCAGAGGTACTAGATGTGGACAACTAAAGATAAGACATTTTTGGTACCCAAAATGTTACATTAATGGTACTACTGTTGTAGTAATAAATGGGATATTATTTATTATCAGATCCTCTAGTCTTTAACACTAGAGGGCAGCAGTTGAAAGGGAGAAACAAGTTGATACAAGAGGGTCTTTTCACACTTTACAGTTATAGCACTGTAATTTTGCTTTAATTGCCATGGCTGCATCTTTTGGGATCCTGGGATCATAGTTCTGTACAGAACCATGGCAGTTAAAGTGGAATCATAGTGCTACAACTGGCCAGTGTGAAAAGGCTTTCTCTCTTCCTGTTGTACCTCTGAAGGCAAGACAGGTCAATCTTCATCTTCAGGAGAATACCACACAAGCTCCATTTGTACCACAATCACATTAGGTAGTGAAAATGAAAACATACCAATCTGATAGCAGCCATTATTGCACATCTTTGCAACTGCACAACTGTACTCCCCCTTAACCCTGCCTCCCTGCCCTATGCCCTATTCAGAGCCTTTTTAGAGCCATTTCAGAGGTATGCTAATGCAGTTTAAGGGAGCCAGCATGGTATGGTGACTTGAGCATTGGACTACGACCCTGGAGACCAAGGTTTGGTTCCAGCTTGGCCATGAAACCCACTGAGTGACCTTGACCAAGTGACACACTCTCAGCCTCAGAGGAAGGCAATGGTAAACTTCCTGTGAACAAATCTTGCCAAAAAAAAAAAAAAACATGATAGGGTTGCCTTAGGGTCACCATAAATCAGAAATGACTTGAAGGCACACAACACAGAGAATTTAAGTAAAGAAAAGAAATAAGGGGGAGAAGAAAACAGCCTGCTTGGGAGTAGCAAGGGTGAGGGATAGGGGGAAAGGAGAAAACTGACACCACATGACTGCCACAATCACAACTGTTGCTGCAGCAGCGAATTTTCACATCTGAAGACTAATGGGACTGCAGCACAATTGGGAGCTTATTGACAGGTTTCCCCGTCAATGAAAAGGGATGCCCCAACCACACTTCAGAAACACAGCAGTTACCAGTCAGAGGAGTTATCTTGTGATAAGTATCACCAAAGGTGAAGTTTTCTAAACTTAATTGCAGCACTCTTTGGCAGAGAAGGCTACAGACCGTGTGAAACTACAAATCCCATGATGTCATAGGATGGAGATCCAGCATTTAAAGTGGTGTCAAACTGCATTATTTCTACAGCATAGATGCACCCTAATTTGGCTATCTTGCAGGCTCTTCATAGATAATTTCAGAAGAAAGAGATAGGAGCTCAGGTTCATAGAATCCTTGTTGTCACACAGGCATGCTCTCTTCTCTATAATTCAGGGATGGGGAACTTGTAGCTCACAAAGTAGGCTTCAGTGTCCATCTCCTCCGCCTACTGGCAATGCAGACTGGGAATGGTATGAAAGTGGGAGACATGAGAGTTTATCAAATGGGACAGGAGGATCTCAATTTCGAAAGAAATGATAGCGAGGTCAATTCAAAAATTCACGCAATTACATGATTACTTATCACACCTTAAATCTGCTGTAATGGCCTTCCCGAACGCAGCCCAGATTCTGTGCAAAGTAAGCCATCACATCGGTGGGTTCTTAATTACGAATTAGCACCCTTGCGCATGCTCAGTGAGACTCCAGATGACTGGAGCATAGCATATTTAGACGAGTGAGAGAGAGGAACCAAGGAACCCCACAATTTACAAAAGAGGTTGGGGGGGGGCAGGAAGAATGCTTGAAAGAACATGACCTATTCACGTTAAAACGAGCATATATTCACTCTTGTCATGTTAAAACATGAATATAATGGTTATCCAATAGCAATGTGTCCATGCCTCTTAATTAGCAGGCAGCAGCCCCCCCCTCCCCCCAGCAATGCTGAAGGACAAGCAGAAGCAAAATTGAAGCGGAATTGCAGTGTGGCTTCATGGGAACCCCCCCTTCCAGATTGGGAGGAGGGAACCAGGACCAAAGGAGACATGCACATCACACCAAACAACAGCGCATTAAGTGCGAAGTTGCCTAGGAATAGGGTTTGTGACTTTGCTAGTTTGCTGAATTTACTTAACTGTGGATTGACGTGTGATTGCATTTGGAGTGCGTTCGGACTGCCAGTGATCATGTGTAGTAACCTTTTGCGCAATAACGTGAATATGCATGATTGCATTCAGCATGACACTGAATTATACTTCTAATTTCAGTCATGTGATATCCTCAGCCCAAATACAAACAAGGGAGAAATTATATTTCAGTTCTTTTTTGAAGAGTTTACCAAAATCCAAAAATTTCTTCATATTTGGCATGGAAGGAATTAGGGGTTGAAATATTTGAAATGTGGTCAGAAATAAAATTGGCAATTTTCCCATTTCTAGCTATAATATCATCCCATCCTCCCAGACCATGGAGCTGGCTGACTGGGGCTGATGTGAGTTGCAACACAAAACATCTGATAGGTGCATTGTCAAAGCATATGTCAAATTGAATTACCATGGAGATAGATTCTTTTATCAGGTCTCTTGGATAGACAGAAACCTCAGTCCCTACCATGTGAAGTGCTGAAAAACACTCATTTGCAGGTCTCCCATGTGAAACAAACCTTATGCAAACCTAAAGACTGTTCTCTATAAAAGTGTGTAACCTCTTCTGTTTGGTTGGTTGGTTGGTTGGTTGGTTGGTTGCTCGCTCGCTCCATCACTACCACTCCATTACCCATGCATCCCTGGTAGCCAGTGTAATTGGGAGCCCTTTCCCAATTACAGGCCTTTTCACAATGATAGAGCTTTGATTCCAGTTTATCTGCCATGGCTGCATCCTGTGGCATCCTAGGATTTATAATTTTGTCAGGGGTACCAGAGGAGCTCTCCAGCTGAGAATTCCAAAGACCTCTCCCCCAATTTCCATCTCAGGATGCAGCCACAGCAGTTAAAAGTGCAATCATACTGCTACAATTATGTAGCATGAAAGAACCCCAATAACAGACTTAGCAGAACATGGGAATGTTTCTTGCCTTTGTGAATTGGTGGTGAACATGCAACAAAGCTGCATCATATGAAACACCAGACATCAGTAGCATGGAAATCTGAATATCAGATATTTTGTGGTTTAAGAATTTTTAAAAGTTTTAAATCAGAGTCATTGGGGTCTGTGCCTGTTGCATCATCTACAAAGCACACAAAATAAGTAAACGAAGGCTGTGAGGAGCCAAAATGTAGACTTCTTGAACAAAAGTTAGTGTATTGTGATCTTGGAGTATACTTGCTAAGGGATATGTGTTGAACATTAAGAAAACAAAAATAATGACCACACATGAGTTAAATAACTTTAAAGTAGACAACGAAGACACTGAGATAGTCAAAAATTTCCTATACCTTGGCTCAGTCATTAATCAGAGCGGAGACTGCAGCTGAGAAATCAGAAGACTAGGACCTGGAAGGACAGCTATGAACGAACTAGATAAGATCCTGAAGTGTACAGATATATCACTGAGTACTAAAGTTAGGATTGTCCATGTGGTTGTATTTCCTATTTCTATGTATGGTTGTAAAAGCTGGACAGTGAAGAAAGCTGATAGAAAGAAAATCAACTCATATGAAATGTGGTGCACAAAACTACAAATCCCAGGATTCTATCAGCTGATGCCATGGCAGTTAAAGTGGTGTCAAACTACACTATTTCTGCACCCTTAATTATAAAAAATGCAAACAAAGTGAGAGTCACTATCTGATGTCCAACTTTCAATGACTGAATTTTTATAGGAAACTTGGGTTGGAAGTAAGAGTGCAGGAGATTGGATAGGGAATGTTTTCAAGGCTTACTGGCTGGTTATATAGGAAGATATGAGAAGTGAAGCTTGCTTGTTTTGGGTGGAGGGATGTGGAGTAGGCGGACTCAGATTTGAAATGGCTCATTAACAAGCTGGACTCCTGTTGCTTTCTTCCAGGAAAGCAGCCAGCACATAATTTCCTCTCCTTTAGTAGGTTATGTTCCCGCTTTCCACATTACCATCAAGAATAAGCAATTACAGGTGGGACTGCTGCATCAGGTGGATTTTACTGCTGTTTATACAGATAATGAATGTCCTGCTGATACCAAGCCATGAGCAAACGGGAGCAGTGTTTGATGTTGTGACAGACAGAACTCAGCCAAGCTGCTGAGTCCCAGAGGTGTTATTCAAACACCAGGAGCAGATGGAGAGCTCTTGAGTTGTTTGGATGGCAAAGTGGTTTGGGTGAAGCGCCTGTGCCTTTCATAGCTCTAGTAATAAGCAGGTAAAAATTAATCAACTGTGGTTTTTCCAACAGGTGTTCCACACAAAACAGGACTGGAGGATTATTTGGCCCTCCATGCGGTTGGGCTGCATCTCCCATCAGCCTTAACCAGTAGAGTTGATGGTGATGAATAGTGGGAATTACCACCCCATAACATCAGCAGCCCCACTCCAATACATTAAAAAAACTTGTTAAGATCAGACCAAGGTTTCATCTGGTGTCACATCAGGCTTTCCGTTGTGGCCTGCCAGGTAACTCTAGGAGCAAGAAGATGAGAGATCTTCCTTAGCATTGCTCCTCTGAAAGTGGATTCAGTGGATTCAGAACCAGAACTGGGAAAGGTGACTCTTTCAGAAGGCGATTCCCAGAATCTGCCAACCAGGATGGCCAAAGGTTGTGCTGGATGGGGGATTCTGGGAATGTAGTCCAAAAGGTCACTCTGTACTATTTTCTTGTCATAGGGATACAGTTACAGGGCAATACTGAAAGACTTCTCTTTCTCCATAAATATGTCTAATTCCCTTCTAAGATCTCTTTCACACTATACAGGTTGAGTCTCCCTTAATTGAAATACTTGGGATCAGAAGTGTTTTGAATATTGGAATTTTTTTCCAGAATTTAGAATATTTGCATATACATAATGAGGTATCTTGCAGATGGGACCCAAGTCCAAATATAAAATTCATTTATGTTTTGTATACACCTTATACTCATAGCCTGAATGTCATTTTATACATAATATTTTGTGCATAAAACAAAGTTTGAGTACACTGAACAATTAGAAAACAAAGGTGTCACTGTCTCAGCCACCCATGTAGACAATTTTTGATTTTGGAGTATTTCAGATTTTGGTATTCCAGATAAGAGAGAAACTCAGCTTGTGCAAGTATAGCAGTTGGTTCCCACCTTAACAGCTGTGGTTCCATCCTGTAGAGTCCTGAGATCAGTAGTTTCATGAGGTGTTTAGAGTTTTCTGCCACAAAGCTCCTCTCAGGCTTCAGCAAACTATAAATCTCACTGTTCTTTCAGAGGCAATAATGAAATTGATATCAAAGCACTGTAATTGTGTAGTATGAAACGCTTCCTTCCCAAAAGATTTTGCTGTCTCAGGCAGAGTTCCAAACAGTAGCCTAAATCCCTTTTCCCACCTCTGGTAACAAAAATGCAGTGATAACAAAGGAAATAATTAACAATTTTAATTTAATTTAATTTGGCGGATTGATATTCTGCCTTTCTCTCAAAATGGGATTCACGGCTATTCAGTTTATAGCCTTTGCACGTTATCCAAAATCTGTCAACTGAGGCAGCCACCTGAAAATTCTACCTAATGGTAGAGCTAACTTCATTAAGCCTTGCCCACTCTATCTTTTTAGAAGTTACAAATTCTCAAAAAAGAATTGAGGGGGGGGGGGTCACAATGTGGATGAAATTCATAAAATGTGGGAGAAATCCCTGATAACAGGCCAGTGCCAGTTTTTTTTTTTGTTTGGGGGGGGGGTGTACAGTGGACTTAAGAAAGACACCACTGCTGAGAGCCTGTCTGTCTTTGTAGATTTATCTGGCAACAGTGGTAGGAGCAGCAAAGAGCCATTTTAAGTTTCACAAGCCTCATTCCCACTACAGTTTAAAACAGATTATGATTTGGTACAATCAAGTTTAAATGAGTACAGTTCCCACTTAATTGCTTCAGCGATTCGGAAAGAGGAGCCATGGTTTTGACCCATTTAACCAGTGTCAAAAAGATGCTGGTATTTCCCAGGTCTTTTGGGCTGAATCGATTTATTTTTAAATAAATCGATTCAGCCCAAGAGGGAACCATGCAGATTCAAATCCGCCCTGGTAGTCCCCCAGCTTCCCCAGCCTCTCCACCCCAGCCTTGCCTCTCCATTCGTGCCTTCCCTCCTTCCGCCCCAACTTTGCCTCTCCAATTGGCATAAATGGCCTCCTTCTGCCTCCTCCTACCAGATCCTGAAAAAGAAGGCCCTCCCTCCTTGCCAACTGTCATCTTCTGGCCTGGAGGGAGTGAAAGGACAGGCCCAGCGCCATCTGGCCTGAAGAGAAAGAGCCCTCCCTCCTTGGCAACTGTCATCTTCCGGCCTGGAGGGAGTGAAAGGACAGGCCCAACGCCATCGGGCCTGAAAAAGAAGGCCCTCCCTCCTTGCCAACTGTCATTTTCCAGCCTGGAGCGAGTGAAAGGACAGGCCCAGCACCATCGGGCCCGAAGAGAAAGAGCCCTCCCTCCTTGCCAACTGTCATCTTCTGGCCTTAGAGGGAGTGAAAGGACAGGCTCAACGCCATTGGGCCTGACATTGATTAAGAAAAAGAGCCCTCTCTCCAGTCCATCAGCCTTGGTCCAGGCCTTAGAGGGAGAGAAGAATGCTGGACCTGATGCTAGCATTTCTGCATGAAGACAGATACCTGAGAACAACACAAAGCAGCATTTCTGTGGTGACTATTCTGGATACACCAGTCTTCAGCTTTCTGAAGGAAGCCAGTAGAAGTCAGTGTTTTTGTTTGCTTCCTTGTGATCTTGACTTCACCCTAATGATTTGGACATGAGTTCACTCATCATCATCATCATCACCATCACACCACCACCTGTATAACCATCCATGAATATATCAGCAACCATTCTCTGCTAAGACTGTAGCAAACAGAAGATGACTTAAATTGCTTTTTAGTCTTCCTCAGACTTTACTTGAGCTTGTCTGACTATTGACTGCTTTGTTCAAGAGGTGTAAACTATTTGATGCAACACCACCAGGAGGTGCTGTAGCTTGGTTCAGGATCATGAGCATCAAGCTTTGTTGGTGAAGTCTTCCCTTGATGTCTTAGACTGGATCCACACTGCTGAAAACAATCCATATTCACTTCAGCTCTAGTGTGGTTATAACATATGTCATATGACCATTTTCACAATGGAAGCACTTCTTTCAGGCTTTATTGCAATTTAGGAAAAAAAATCACTTTTTATTCCACAGTTTCCAGGGAGTAAAAATTCTCCCCCCCCCCCAACATGTGCCCCACCAGATCAATGTGGCATCAGAAGGTGCAACAGTTGGGGGTGGGGCAGATTGGTGGGTGGCATCCTCCATCCAGCAAGCATTTTTCCATTTTTTGCTCTTTCACAGTGGATCCACCCAAGGAACAAATCCAACTCCTGTTCTCTTACAGGTATGGATTTAAATTGAAAGTTCATTTCTGTCTCACATCAAAGTCCAGAGGTTGCTTTCCCTGCTTCTGGAAAGACCTGACCATCAGAAGCACTGGGGGAGGGGGGGGGAGAGAAGGGTGTAGGAGAAGCAGCACCAGCCAAACATCACACCAAGGAGGAACTTGTTTTGTACACTCCGATCTTAATTCAATTAAGGATTCAGGATAGAAAGGGGAGCAAAGGAAGATTTTTTTCTTCCTCTCCATCTTCTCAGAGCTGCCATTGCCAAGAGACTTTTAAAGTCCCCTTGCTTACTCAACACCCACTAAGAGTACAAGGTGGATGGTAAGATTGACAAGAAAACAAGAAAGGCTATTGGTTGATAGGTGTAATGCATGCTGAAAAGGGGTGAAAGGGTATGGGAAGAAATATCCTTTTGTACTGATTAGAATTTGGCCAGGAAAATGTGTGGCTATCAATAAAATTTGAGTCCAAAGTGGTGTAAAGGAGTGAAATATGGACAAAATACTACACACAAGGTCTGGATTATTTTGCTTGTGTAGATCCAGTCTTAGTCTTGGCTGAGACCTCAGACAGGAAATGAGTTCTACTTAGGCTGTGTGTGATACCAAAAGAGGTCAACAAGGAATGGCCTGCACTTAAGATTATGTCATTGTTCACATCATAATGATGCACAATCTCTTCCACACCCTTTGCTAATAATAATTTTGATTTCCCATTCCCTGCCTATCAGCATTCCAGAATAAAAACAGAAACCATCTTGTTGGTTGGAAGATATGAGTAGGAAGAATCTCATCAGGCTTCTGACGTTCATTTCTGTTTTGTCTCCCTTTGGCATTTGTGGTTGAAGTAGTAATTGAACATGGTATTGTGATAAAATTTGAGGGTTGACCTGGATGCTCCCCTCAACCTCTCCAATTCTATGCATAATTCTTGACTCTAGCCTTTTCGTGGATAGAATGATTACCTTGGGTTAATCTAAGGCAATTGTTTTTAAAAAGACGCAGTAAGAAACTGTTGACGGCAGGTATAATTCAGGTGGACTTTGGGAAAATTCACATGGACTCTGGTAATATTTAGGTCCTTGTGGGAATTACAAGTGTCTCAAAACCACATAGAAGACATGGTGGGAGAGAGGTGATTCATTCTAGCCTCCCTCCTCACTAGAACAATGAGTGTGGATGAGCCCAGTCTACGCATAACAGGGAACAAAAAAGAAAGATGACAGATTGAAGAAAGGTCAGAGCTCAGAAGAAGCCACTGCCCTCACCCCAAAACATAAAAGGGGAGCAAGAATCTATTGACATGCCAATAGTTAAAACCTCTACATATGCTCAGCTTAACATTTATGTGAAAGAAAAAAAACATACATTACAAAAATGTCAGAAGCTTCCACTTACCATTCTAGGAACCCCTAAGTAACACTTGGACCTTTGAGGTTCTCACTGATCAAAGAATCAGAGTGCAGAGGGAATACCAATACTGTACATTGCACAATTTAAATGTTTCAGTATCTCTCTTACAGGATGAAGCGTCTTTTCTTAGAAGACAGTACAATTTAACCTTTAGTCAAGGCTCTCTCTTTTCTGAATCTAATTGTTTCAGTCAGGCCATCATTTCTCATCAAAAAATTAGGTCAATTTTCATAACACATCTTCCATTTTCTGTGCTCTGGGCAATCGTGAAACAATACACAGGACCACCAGAGAATGCAATTGCTTCCAATTCTCAACAGTAAATCCAACGCAGTGTAGGATATGATCTAAGGAACAGGGTGTGAACAAAATATTAGGAAAGTACTATTGTTTTGTAACTATCCTGCCGAGGAACTGAGCATCTCAAAAGTTTGTAGGGATATGAAAAAAAAACCGTTCTGAGAAAATTAACTAGGGTTCTTTTATTCAAAAATCTTGTATCTCCCCTCAAGTACAGATGCTAAATTTTACCTGGAACTTTTGCTTTGGGGCACCATTTACCCCCAAAGCATAACCCCATGTTTTTGGAGTCCATCACATCACAAAAGTCTTCTTCAGGGTAACTGCAAAAGGACAGGGAAAAACATTGGATGTCAGTCCCATTTTTATGTGTCATGTATCCATTCCTCTTTCTCAGACTGTCCTCAATGGCTTGGCATGATAGAGATGGCATTCCATTGGAAGAACATTCCAGTCAGAACTATCCTCATGCGCTGTTTGGGCATTAATGTCTTAATTAGTGGAATGAATCTTGTTCTCTCCTCTTCACAACCTGTCCTATTGAAACAGGCAGTGGCACAACCAGATATTTTTATATTTCAAACATTAGATCCCCATGGCCTATCACCATGTTGTAGACTTTTACAATTATTTCATCATCACAAACACAAGTGCAGTATACATTGTCACAGAGGTCTTCCCTTTTTTTTCCAGACCTGATGGCATCCAGTTTTAGTATAAACATGCACTGAAGGGCCAACTTCTTAATTTTGAGTGAGTGGAAGTTGTTAAACATTCCTATATAGAAAATACATACACTTGTAGAAGGCAGAAAGCCAAGAAGAGGGTTATGATTACAGATGTAGCTATGGGAAGGGGAATGAGGACATTGCCTTTCAATAAGAATTCTGCCCCCAATGAAGTTTTATCCTTTAGTTCTGACATTTCTAGCATGCACAGAGCAAGCCTTTTAAAATCACTCCCACCTAGAACTCCTGTATTTGATGTGTTCCCCTTCCTTTTGCCTGTCCCGTTTATTTGGGTGCTAGAGATTTGGGGACTAAAAGAAAATTTTATTAGCGAGAACAAAGTTCTTACCTGGGAGGGAGCAATGCCCTTATTTCATCCCCCACCACAGTTAAACCTCTGGCTGTAATTTAGCCCTTCTTTCACAGGCTGGAATTCTTTTTCCTATGGATGAACACAAGCACGGACACCTCCCTCCACCCTCCAATTTACCTACTGTAATCCAAGAACATATGACCCACTAGTTATGTAACTTTGGTCACAGTTTGAGAATGACTAATCAACAGCAAAAGATCTGGAGAATCTCCTCCTCCTCCTCACATCTTTACGTTGGACTATGGTTAGAACTGTAGTCACCTATTTTGAATGTCAGACATACTGTCGCATATGAATCAACTGACTTCAGCCAGAGCAAACAAGACACTTAATTCCTTGCAAATGGCACTGCCTAGATCAGTGGCTTCCATGTCTCTGGAGTAGTAGATCCATGTCTGTGGGGTGGTTTACTGTCTGAACAGAAAAGGAAGTATCTGAGGTACTAAGCCCTATCGCGAAGAGAGGTTAAACACTTTGGTCAGCTCCTATAACGTTGATTATTTGGCCCGGTGACTTGGAAGCCCCCAATTATCTCCCTGGATGAAGATTAACCATCCATTATGAAGCCAAGCCCTCCCTCCAGTCCATCTGCCTTGGTCCAGGCCTTGGAGGTAGAGAGGATCTGCTGGACCTCATCCCCTTCCCCACCACTACTCCCTTCTCCTTTTGTGTGGTGTCTTTTTAGATTGTAAGCCTGAGGGCAGGGAACCGTCTAATTAAAAAGACTGTATGTACAGCGCTGTGTAAATTTACAGCGCTTTATAAATAAAGGTTAATAATAATAATAATAATTACTGCTTGGATGTTGTTCTTGTTGTGTGCCTTCAAGTTGTTTCTGACTTAAGACGACCCATTCATAGAGTTTTCTTGGCAAGAGTTGCTTAGATGTTTGCCATTGCCTTCTCTTGAGAACATGTGACTTGCATAGTCAATGGTAAGGGACAATGGAGATTGCAGTTCAACAACATCCAAAGACCACATGGTTCCCTATCTCTGAAATTCCTTTTATAATACTAACTGAAATCTTAGATTGGCTACTTAGATAAAGAGATGTAACTAAGTAATGACTCCTGGTCTGATCTCCCCTCCCAGTCCATCGTAATAGCCAGCCACAGGATTGGGGAAAGGAGGTCCATTCAGGTGGTGATCAGACCACAAGGAGGACAAAGTTTCCCCTCCCCTCCTGCTAGTGAGCAAGGCTGCAAAAGGGACTTCCGAGAAGCATCTTTGCTCAATGACTGGAGGGAACTCCAAGCAGTCATTGACTATTAAAGTGGGCGGTGACAGTGTAGGATTACTGAATATAGATCTTTTGTGGATCTGTAATTTTAGGTTACAAATTCATAATTGCAGTAGTGGATTTTGGCCATTGTAATTTTGCAAAATATATCTTGTCCAGAATATTGGGTGAATGATAAATTGATATCAAGGGCATACCACTTATTCCCAATGCTAGAACTGATTTTATGAAAAGCAAATAGTGGAAAAAGGAGCAACGGAAGGAACCACAGAGACATAAAATGCAAACAGCTATTTTGGATATCACTCTCACAGCCTCACAGGAAGGCAAAGATCAATTCTAGCCAAGAAACCCCCTGATCGGTTCATTGTAGCATTATCCTAAGTTGGAAATGACTTGAAGGCACACAACAACAAATCCTCAATAGCTTACAAAACAAAGGGTGGTGAAAAACATGCTGTTTAAATCAGCTGCATTTGTCCCAGATTTGGAAACACTTGGAAACTTATGCTTAATAAGTAAAGAGTTATCAAGACTCACCCAATGTAGTTAGTTATTCTTAGCTACATTACAGTATTTAAAAGTAATGTCGTATTTTTCCATTTCTCAGTTCTTAAAAAGGAATCACTGATTTTTTCACTTACTTCTTTTAAAAACATCTAAAAACCAGAACTACTGGCTTGTGCTACAAAGTGCACTCTCCTCCCATCCACCTCAGCATCACAACATCCACAACGGAGCACAAGGAAGCAGCACAAGACACAACACAAGCCATCACTTGAACCATGAGAGTCTCCTCCTTCACCATTCAGTGAGGCCTACCCCCATGAATATAAAAAGTTATAGTTACACTACAAAGGAAGGCAAATTGTCCTTCATCACTTTATTATGTCTTGGGCATCATCCGCACTGCAGAAACAATCTGGTTTGGCACCACTTTAACTGCCATTGCTCAATGCGATGGAATTCTGGGAAGTCTAGTGAATTCTGATAGCAGAACAAGGTGTTAAAAGTAACTTAAAAGTGTAGTTTGTTCTGGCACTCTGCAAAAAGGTGTTAAAAGTTACTAGTTATTTATAACTAGTTACTTCCAAGTGCTAGTTACTGCTTACACTGAAAGCCCCCTCTGGGACAAGTGGGTGGGCCAGTTATCTAGTAGACATCGATCTACATTGAAAAGACCTCGAGGAATAAAACAGTGATCAACACCAGCAAGTTATAGGCTAAAATCCTTCACCAAGTGAGATACAGGCAATTAACTAGCCGATGAGATTCATGTGAATCATTTCAGGTTGATTGTGCATCAGAGGAGTTGAAAGTGGCATAGAAATGGTGACTGCTACCTAGCTCAATCCTTCCTCTTTAGTCATGATTGTTTTGCTCTAGTTTTACTCCCTAAATTACTACTACTGACTTGGTGATTTCCCAACTTGTGTCATGCCATGTCCCACGATTATCGTTCATTTCCAGATTCTCCTGTTACCTCATCCTCCATGTTGCTGCCACTCTTGTGGGCCTGTTGCCAGAGCAGATCCCTATGTTGCTCTTGGGTTGATGGAGGACTGAGCAAGAATCTTTGAACTCATTCACCCTTGCTGACAGAAAGACTATCTCCTCAATTATTTCTCAGTTGGAAATATTTTCCAGATTGCCCTTCCTTCGGCGATGGAAATACGGAAAAAATGTATCTTTTTTAAAAAGATTAAGGCTGCTGCCACACTGCAGAATTAATGCAGTTTGACACAGCTTTAACTGCTATGGCTCCTGACAGAGAAGGCTAAATAGCTCACAAAACTACAGATCCCTGAATTCCATAGCATTAAGCCATGGCAGTTAAGGCGATGCCCAGCTGCTTTAATTCTGGAGTGTAGATGCAGCCTGAGACTGAGAGAGAGAGGAATTGTTTTTCACGACAGTTCTGCAGCTGATTCTGCAAACCTTTTAGGACCAGGCTGTTAAGAAGACCATGATTGTACCTGCCTGCTTTGGTCACCTTTGGAGGTCCTGTTCCTCATTCCACCACCATTAGCCAGGGTGAAGAAAAGGATACGATGCACCTCCTTCCCCATTTGCAGAAGCAAACGGGTCTGGGGATAGAATTTTACCTCATCATTAGGGGCAGGATAAAGTTTGGTTGGAGACAGATATATTGACACTCATGGCTATAGCTATCAGATGTATGTGTGCAAAATGAAGCCATTTACATACACATACAGCCATAAGAATGCATGAGGAAGTAGACTGAAGTCTACGAAAGCTCATGCTGCCAATTTCTTTCAGTTAGTCTCAAATGTGCTACAAGACCTTTCTACGTACTGATTCTATAGACTAATATGGCTATATCTTTGAATTCTACCATAAGAATAAGGTAGTGCAAATCATTTACACCTAGAATTCTTATTCTTGCTGTGTTTGCATTCCTATGGTAAATTTCTCTGAGCAAACTAAGAATGTGTAAGCTAGACATTACATATTTGTAACTGTTCAGTATGCATGTTTATAATCGTGGCACGATTGCAAATGCTCCTGCAAACCTATCGTAATAGCCAGCATCTGTTTGGGGAGTCAGGTCAAGAGATGATATGTAGTTATGCTTTCACAATGACTGTGGTGAATGACTTAGCCTTCATTTGGGAAACAAAATTCTTTGGGGGGGCAATGTCTTCATTTTGCCCCCCCCTTCCTTTAACTACACCACTGCTGCCATCTTTCTTTGTTCTGGTATGTTCAGACAAACAAAATACCCAAGAGAAGAAAAAGTTTAAACTTTTATTAAACGTTAAAGAAGAACAGATAAGAGCGATTCGGCATACAGAACTCAATCCATTTCATGACATACATTTAATTTGATCTTGTTAAACCCTTGTTAGCAGAGGCTGTTTTGTGGTGTTGCCAGAAGTACAATGATCACTTGAAACTGGGAGAGAGAGAGAAAGATTTGTGTGTGTGTGTGTCCAAATTAAAGGGGAAATATCCAAAACTCATTCTTCTTTTTCTTGATAATACAAGCATGTGTTAATGCTCATGCACACATATGCATGAACATGTACATAATATTCCGAGCAAGAATAAAGGCTGAGAATGCCACAAAGGAAATGGTAGTTCAAAAGATAAGGCTATGTTTTATTGTATAAATTGCACCTCACTCACAGCGAATGATGTGCAACAATAAATGTCTACATTTACTAAATCTAAAATGTACCGTGGATCAATAAAACATGAAAATTCCATGAAAAGTTAAGATGCAACCTATGCCAGAGGTTGGAAAGGTTCCCTTTTTGGATTACAGCTCCGAGAATCTGCAATGCTGGCCATGCTGGCTGGGAGATTCTAGGAAGTATACTCCAAAATATGGTCAACTAATAGTACTGGGCCAAACTTGGACTGTTTGCAGTCACCAGATAAATGGAAACCTTTTCAGCCACACCATGGTTGGGGAATCTATGGGCTACCAGATGTTGTCAGCGCCCATCATCCATCATCTATTGGCTATGGCAGCTGAGAGTGACGGGGGTGGGAGTTCAGTATCTGGAGAGACACAAGTTCTTCAACCTTGGTGTCATCTAATTTCAAGAGAAGAGGCTATACTACTATCATGAGTCAGTCCAGACCTGACTCACGGCAGGGTTGATGTCCTCCTCTTATTATCCTATCTGCCTTAAACTGACTACCCACCCAGCCCAATTGCCATTTGCTGCATGCAAACTATGATTCTTTCCTGTCCCCACAGCCCTACATTCCAGGAGAAACTGTTCTTTCTATTGTGGTCATGGATGTCACTTTCATGACTGGCTCTGAACATTTAACTTGGTTCCTTCTTTTTAGAGTAGTGAAATACCGCTCAAAACAAGCGGGTTGAATTGAAGATCAAACCATGATCCTGAAAAGGAAACTGAAATGTATCTTGACAGTTTTGGGATCAAAGATGGGCATGAGATTCAGAGACCATGTGATTGCTCCCCTGCAAACCCATGTTACTTAATATTTTAATTGCCATCACTGACTGGGTACTGCATACCCTCCATGGACAGTCCAGCTTAATCCTCTGCCATCCCACTTTTTCAGCTGCTCTTAGAAAGTCCCAGTTTCTTTCTCATCCTCCCACTTTCCTCCTTTGCCCTGCCTTACTTTAATTGTGCCAAACTGAGTTCAAGTGCAAAAGGAGTTTGCACTCAACTCAGTAGGGGAGAAGAGGAGAAGGAGAATCTTGCCCTTCCCAGTAGAATCAAAAGCAAATTGTTGCAGCCTCTCTTCACTAGTATGTTCTTCCTCATTAATATTCTTGCCACATTGACCAGACTCCCATGTTGCTTGGCCACAAATTCCAGTTTTCGTTTGTGAAATGCTGGAGGGTATAGTATCATCTGCACTGTATAATCCAGGGATAGAGAACCCGTGACCCTCCAGATCTTCTTGGACTCCAGCTCCTTTGAGTACTAGCCATCATAACCAAAGGTCACAAGTAAGGAGTGTGGTAGTTCAGCAGCATCTTGAAAAGCTGCAGGTTCCCCACTCCTGGTATAACTGAATGTAGCTGACCTGAAAGAAACGTGGGCCTGAAATCCCAGTGTAAATATTTACCTCTAGGATGGGTCTTGCACCCCATCAAATAGTATTGTGGTTGCTGAAGTTTTAAATAACATGGTACATTTAACATGTGTATGCAATTCCTCAAGGTCTTCTGGTCCTCATTATAAATGAGCCTATGAGAATTACTCATGCAAAAGGCAACAAGAAACAGAAAAATGAATGTTGTTAGCCTGAGTCTCTATGCTGGCTGTGGGAGCTGCAAAGCCCTTTCCAGTACTGAACTACAGGCTACTGGCCTCTTGGCCCAGTTTTTAAAAATCTACCAACTAAACTTGCAGAAGACAAAGAGATAACTCAGTACCTTCTCTACTATCCTTTTACATTTCTGTGCTGTTTCATAGAGGAGGTGAATTGGACACCACCACACCTACAACTAATTGTTTTTTGAACCTGCAATTCTATATGCACTTACTTGAGAAAAGTCTGTTTAATGCCAGCAGAATGAGTAGACATATATAGACTTACACTATAAGGGTTTTTACTATTATTAATACTTAATGAACAGCAGAAAGACTGAAAACATTCATTGTAGCCAATGGCAGACAATAGATCAGTGCCTGCAGCTGCACTGATATAAAGTCAAAACCATTAGGAAAAACAATTGCTTGCAATAAGCCATGAAGATCTGGCCATTAAAAAATATTTTAAAATGTGACTGCATTTCAAAATGCTGACACTATACTGAAAAGGGAAAGGTATCAAGAGCTCAAAAAGGTTACCTTTTGGGATACTAGCTACCAGAACACACCCCACTAGCCATACTGACTGGGGGGTTGGGGAGTTATAATTGAAAAGAGTAACTTTTCCAAGCACTGAGGTTTCTTAAAATCCTAGGCCTGAAGCAGCCAAAGTTAACCACTTCTTATAGATTCCAATAGGAAGGAACTTGTTATCCTTCCCACTGGAATCACTGGGACAACGTGCTTAGTACTGTTTGGATTGTGGCCCTTACTCTTCATTTGCAGGAAGTATAAATTTATTATTACAGATTGAGTATCTATTATCCGGGATACCAAAATCCAAAATACTCCAAAATCCAAAACATTTTTTGTGGGTGGCTGAAATAGAGGCACCTTTGCTTTCTGAAGGTTCAATATACATACTTTGTTTCATGCACAACATTATTAAAAACATTATAAAATTATCTTCAGAATATATGTATAAGGTGTATCTGAAACATAAATGAATTTTGTATTTACACTTGGGTCCCATCTCCAAGATATTTCATGAAGTACAGTATATGCAAATATTGCCAGTTCAAAAAATAAAATAGAATAAAATAAATCTGAAATCCCAAACACTTCAGATTCCAAGCATTTCAGATAATGGAGACTCATTCTGTATTAACTGACTTTAAATACCAAGTTCTAACAAAATATTTAAAATCTATTCCCACTTTTAAAATAACAAGCATGCTCAATATTACTTCATAAATAGCTGTATTGTATTTCATCAGCTAAAATGATGGTCAATAGAAATCTGTGTTTAGAACACTTTGAACACCTGGATATTTTCTCAGGAGGGCCAAAGCCCTTCTGGAAAATCCTCATAATAATGGCCAACAAAATAGCCACCTTTCAATTAAGGTACTTTTAAATGGAATTTGCTTGTTAAAAAATATAAAGCACCGCGTAAGGTGTCTAGCACCATAGTTTCCTGATGTGTAACTACTTTGTGCCTGGCATTTGTTTGTTTTTTTAACAAAACCTTCCTCATAGTTTTTCTCCAGGACAAGAAAGCAACTGTTGAAGGCTGCCTGAGTGTAAGAAAGCTAAAACATAAGTGGTTCACTGCCCATGATCAACCTTGTCCTTAACCTTGGACAGGGATGGGGAATGTGAAGAAAACTGAAGGATCAGTGTTGGGTAAGACTCCAAAAGGAAAAGAGAACACTAGAGAAGAAATAATTGAGAGTGGGAAGTTGCTGCTCTAGCTCCAAGAATCCACCCAAGGTAGAGATTCAGAAAAGATTCACACAGAGTTTGGGAGTTTTTTTGGATTACAACTCCCAGACTCCCTCAGACAGCATGGTCATGGGAGACTGAATTGTAATAAAAATGTAACTTTCCCAAGGCCCAATACTCAATGTAATTTAAGTTCCATCAACTTTGATGGGATTCAAGTGTACCAGTTGTTCATGTCACTCACTGTACAGTCAGTCCTCCGTATCCACAGATTTTTTATCCACGGATTCAAGCATCCACGATTGGGATATATATTAAAATATATAAATTCCAAAAAGCAATCTTTGATTTTGCCATTTTATATAAAGGATATTTTACTGTGCCATTGTATTTAATGAGACTTGAGTATCCACAGTTTTTGGTATCCATGGAGGGGAGGGGGTGTCCTGGAATCAAACTCCAGCGGATAACAAGGGTCTACTGTATTTTGAGGTGCAGTATCTGCCTTAGGAAGCCAGCGTCGTGTAGTGATTTGAATATTGGACTAGGACTCTGGAGACTGGAGTTCAAATCCTTGCTCAGCCATGAAAACCCACTTGGTGACCTTAGGCAAGTCACACTTTCTCAACCTTTGAGGAAGGCAAAGGCAAAGCCTCTCTGAATAAACGTTACCAAAAAAAAAAAAGCCTTCTATGATGCGTTTGCCTTAAGATTAGCATAAATCGGAAACGACTTGAAGGCACATAGCAATACATCTACCCTAGACATTTTTGGCTTACATCTGAACATGTCAAGTTTGAAATGTGATGGACTTGTTGATTTGTTAAGTTTAGGTGTGGCTCCTTGCCACTTTGTGGCAAACCTGGGTTTGCTTCAATATACTGTGTGAAATGGGTAAGTGACCCAACTACCTCTGAATAATTTCCAATAGACATATATTTCCAATTGAATATATTGGCTACAATATTACACCATAGTACTGGTGCGCTACATTCTAGTTCAACAGATACGCTGACTGAAGAGTTTCCAGCCAAGGCCTTATTCTGATAGAACCACTGTTTTATTATGAATATTAATTGTAGGGGGGGGAAACTCAGAATAGAGGATATTCCTAATAGCGGATAAAAATTCTCACCACAGCAGCAAATTTGAATTGTAAGAGAAGATGTATTACAGTATGTACTGTAATCCCTATAACAACTATGAAAAGATACAGGACTGACCCACACCTGGGATCTCTCATACTATTCAGTTATAGTGCTATTTCAAATGGCATTTATTAGAAATGTGAAGGACCCTAGTGAACTTTCTTTAAATATTTGGATACAAGGTAACAGCAGCATGATGTAGTGGTTGGAGTGTTGGATTTGTACTCTGGCAGACCAGAGTTTCAGCACTGGACTATGACTCTAGAGATGGCGGTTCAATTCCCTACTTGGCTATGAAACCCACTGACTGACTTTGGGCAAGTCACAGCCTCTCAGCCTTGGCAGAAGGCAATGATAACCCCCTCTCTGAATAAAACTTGTTAAGAAAACCCCATGGCAGGTTCATCATAAGTTGGAGTCAACTTGCCTGCACTTAACAAGCACATCCAGATGGGCACAACCATCTCTGCATGGAGGGAACTGTCTAGGGTTCAGCAGAGAGATGATTCCCCTCAGCACTCAAGTACTATAGCACCTTGAGCTGTTAGCAGAAGTATGTTTGCAATTTTTGCTCTCTCTCCAGCCCTCTCTCACACCCCTTTGACAAGCATTTCAGGCTCTTATGTGGGTCAAGGTGGGATGTACCAAGGGAGGGAGTAGACTGATGTTATGGAGTCCTATGTGATTGCTGCACATGTGAGTGGCAGTCCCCAAAGATATGGATTTTGCCATCTCACTGCCCAACTTAAAGGACAGAACCATACCAGCATGTCAGTGGTTAGCACAGAATACAGAAGTATTCAAAGGGAAAAAAAGAACTAGAAGCATTTTCTCTCTGTACAATATTAATGAGATATTAATGAGATATATCATTGTTCTATCTGTAAATATGGTGTATCTCTCTCCTCCCCACCCGGCCCCCTGGTTATCATATCATCTCATTCCCCAAAATATAGAGTCAGCATTTGTTCTCAAAAATACTGTACAAAAGAACCTCACAATCTCTAATGATTCTGTATAACTTTATGCACTTGATAATAATCAGTTTCTTTTGGTCTTCAGAAAACTTGTATATGGATTGGATTAACCATAGTACAACACCATCACCTTTCAATGTATACCTGCAACTCTTACATTCGTTTTCCCTGCCCCCCTCCTCAAAAGTCCATTTCATAATATAACACAAATTTAGAAAGCAAATCAAAGCTAAAAACAACAGGAAAAAAAGCTCAAGAACCACCAGCTCATGATACAATCAAAACAACATCACAAGGAAAAAGGAGGTGGCAAAAGTAACTTCTGACTGTATCAAAACAATCAGAAAAACAACAAAGGAGAAGTCCACAGAAAACATATTACAGAAATGTTGAAGAAAAACATCAGTCACAAAACCAAGACTTTGAGAAATGCAAATGTGGGTTGACATACTGTAGTAAGAATACAAAAACAGCCTTTTCCACTGATTGTTTGAATGTTTTGATTTTGCTCTGTTGAATTATCTTGGGTCTTTCTTGTATATGTTGTCACTTGGGTCGAAGACAGTACATCCTTGTACCCAAGGACATAAATGCATCATCTGACAAGTGAGTGGGAGAGACTATCTCATCCTCTTCCCACTGATTGAACCTAGGAGCATCATTCTGGACCATACCAGCAGCTGGCAGAGCAGTGGGCGAACAACTGTCACCTTCAGATATTGTTGAACTGCAACTTCCACCATTCCTCATGCTAATGGGAATTAGGGTTACTGAGAGGCAGTACAGATGGGCGGCTCCGTGCCGGCCATCTTTACCCTGCGTCTGTGCTGCAGCATTCGCATGCTGCAGCACAGACATGTTGTCTAAAGGGAGCCGCCCTTTTTTGCACTGTCATAAGGACTGCAATGACGGCTTTTCCGCCCAGAGCCATTAGGGCGCTCGGGTGCCCTTATGTCACGAGGCTGCGCCCTGTGTGGGTGAGGCCGCAGCCTTGTGACATAATGGTGCCAATAGTAGGGCTCAGTGCATATGGATGCTGCACCGTATCGAGCCCTTCTATTGCCGCAAACGGCCCGTCTGTACTGGGCCTAAGTGTCCCTTATTATAAGGGATAACCTTTATTTGAGGGCTGGAAAGCTCATCCTTTATAGGACTGGGAAATGTTCCAGATTTGAGAGTTGCAAAGCATTTCCTTTTACATGGACTAAACAAGATTCCAAAAATAAAATAAAATTTAAAAATTCTGTATTTTGGGATGTGAGTCCTCCATAAGTTTGACCATCATTGTCAATTTTTTCCCTCCTGCATGATTCTTACCATCTTTGTCTGATGAAGAAGCCAGTGGAGCTTCAAAGCTTGTGACATGTTTATTGTGCATTTTGGTTGGCCGATTAAAAGTCTCCACTGTTGGCCAATTAAATCCACTGTTTTGTGGATTTTTGCTGTTTTCTATTTTGCTATGTGACCATATGTTTCCTGTGATCATCATGTAATTATAATTGTGGATAGCGTGTTAATTTTAAGAGCCAATGTGGTGTAGTGGTTTGAGTGTCTGACTAGGGTTCTGGGAAACCAGGATTCAAATTCCCACTCAGCCATGGACACCCACTGCGTGGCCTTGGCAAGTTACACTCTCTCAGCCTCAGGACAAACCCTCTCTGAACAAATTCTGCCAAAAAAATCCCATAAAAGCATTGCCATAAGCCAGAAATGACTTAAAGGCACATTAATTTTACAGGAAAATACATGGTTAAGTGAACTGAAATCAATACTTTCATTTAGTAATTTTGTACAAAATAAACTTGTCAACAGGTACGTCTTGATTGTCAACCCTGTGCGTCATTAATTTTGACTATAACTTATGGCTCTTTTGGAAACCTAGCAATATTAATGAGAATTGTAGGTCAACTACATCTAGAAAGTCCAAGTTGCCCACCCCTCTGGAGCAGAAAGGGGGTGGAATTCAGCAGGCCCAGCAGCAATATAAATCCCAAGAGTTGGCCTCACCATCAAGGCAAAAATAGGCAATGTTTGGTGGTGTCACAACTGGAGGGCAGCTTGTATTATCCCAGTTCCTATGGCCTGCACACCTTTTGACTGTGTTTTAACCTTGTTTGTGCCTCAGGAGCTTCACATTCTTCAGTGATTCCCAGAGGCATAGAAACAGTTGTAAAGAAGTGTAAAAGAAGTCAAGAATGTTAAATATTTAGAAATGTCCTAGTGAGTGGTTACTAATTGAACATTGTGCTCACATAAGAAACAGAACGGGAATCAAAAATTTAAATGCGCCTAAGGCAAGAAAATAACTCTGATTAGTTGTGCAAAGATTTCTGAGGTCAAGGCTTTGTTTTCCCTTCACTGTTTCAGGAATTTTTATAGCAGCCTGTCAACTAGTCTATACAATTTCTGTTTAAAAACAAAAACCAACAACAGCAGTTAAAAGTTATTTGATTAGGTAGGGAAGTCATCCTATGTCCACTAGGAACATCGTAGACAACATGCACTAGTGTACAACAGGATTATTGCTTAGGTTCAGGCAATGCGCCAAACCTCCCCACCCTACCCTGTTGTGATTTGTCTGTAGTACTCATTTCAATTTATTTCAGAGTTCATGGCAATTAAAGGAAACATAGCTGTTCCGTCTGAGATCTACCAGCTGGAGAACTACTAACAGCAGTATGAATCTGAAAATACATTTTATTACCAGAACATAGGAACACAAAAAGAAACTGACAAAAGGGAAGCAAGTCTATAAATTAATATTTCTGCAGTGGAGTATTAAAATGTCATTTGTGCATTTTATTAGCAAGTTAAAATTATCTGATTAAGCATATTTAAACAACAGATTGAAAAGAGATCAGCCTCTCTCTGTCTCCCTCTCTCTTTCTTCTTATTTCTCCTGTTTATACAGGGGAGACTTATTTTACTGTACTTTTCTTTTTTTGTCATTTCTTCCCCAAGTAAATCAAGAGGATGGCAAGATAAAATATATCTACTCTGAAGCAGCAGTGGGGAAAAAATACATACATACATACATATATCTTTATATATTTATTTATGTAATAAAAAGCTTACTGTGGCAGATCTCAGACCTCCAAGTGAAAATATGCCACCCTGATTAGAGGGTTTCATAAAAAAAGGAAAGTGCTGAGATACACATGCACCCTCTCACATACATACACGCATGCCCTCCCCCCACGCGCGCGCACACACACACAAACAAAAAAAAAGTTGTACATTGGTTTTTGTTTCTGCGTTCCGGTAAAGTGCTGATGACTGAAAGGTTGGTTTGGGTGTGGTGCTATCAAAAAGGAAACACACTGTCCATCTATTCAAATGTCAACTCACCACCAAAAAGAAAAAGAAAAAGAAAGAAAAAAAGGCAGCAGGATAGAAGGGAAAGGAAGAGAGGAACAAACGGAAAGTGGGGTGAGAAGAATGCCATTTACAGAGGGCCATGCCGGGCTTCGTACTTGGCAAGGACATTCTTGCATTTGCCAAGCTCTTTCCGTAGATCGGCCACTTCCTGGCGTAGTGCCGAGTTCTCTTTCTCGAGGAATGAAGCGCGGATGGCAATCTGGTTCTCCTTCAGCCTCCGGGCATCTCGGGATCGCTTGGCGGCCATATTGTTCTTTCTACGCCTTGCCCAGTATTTGTCATCCTGCTCATGAAAGACAGACAGACAGAAAGAAGACATTAGATTTCAGCCATGGAAAAGATGCATCAGGTTGCCAGACGTACTCTCAAGTTAGGTGTTCTGTGACTCCAATCCAGACAAAATAATTTATTACCAAATATCATTTTGATGGTCAAAGAATGATGAAAATAATTAAGCAGAGGCTGCTTTGCTTTACTCTAATGCTTTAAACAATAAAGCATCTTTGTCTGATTGTTCATACTTTTAAGTTAACACTAAGTGTTGCATTTCAACTGGCTAAAATTCTCTGTCAATATGTGATGTATTTCACTGAGTTGAACCTATACAGCAATTACTTAGGACTAATTATCCTGAAGGTACAAGATCCCATTTGATCTTGAAAGCTAAGCAGGGTCAGCCCTGGCTGGTACTTTAATGGGAGACCACCAAGGAGTACTTGCTGCTGTAGGCTATATTTCAGAGGATAGCAATGGCAAACTGCCTCTGAGTATTTCTTGCCTAAGAAAATCATATGACATTTGTGAGATTGCCATAGGTCTCCCTCTCTCTCATACACACACACATGCACACACAGAATAAGCACTACTGAATTCCATGCATCTTACTTCCAAGTAACTGCACAGAACTGCAATTATACCCTGTATGTTTAACTGTGAAATTTTCACTCAGCCAGATTGGTCACCGGGAGTTCTAGGGGTGATCATGTAACACCTATATTAAAGTAAAGTCGAAGGCTTTCATGGCCGGCTGAAGATGCCAGCCACAGATGCTGGTGAAACGTCAGAAAGAAACTCTGCTACATAGCCCGAAAAACCCACAAAAAGCCTATATTAAAGTCTCTTCATTGGCTGCTTATTAGCTTTTTAAGTTTCTAGTCCTCATATTCTTGCATATTTCGTTTTTTCTGGATGATGTTCATGGAGTGAAACCAAGATGAAATGCAGCCTCTTTTAACAATTCAGAATTAATACTGGCATGAACTGAAATAATCCTCAGAGCTGACACTACGGACTTGTTCAGGCATTTGGCAGTCTCTTCCTTAAATCTTTCTCTCACACCAAAGAGAAAGAGGAAAGAGAGAGGAGGGAAGGACTCCTTATAGCCTACATCAACGGGGTTTATAATTTCCCCTCTCATTCCTCTCAGTTGTTGTTGTTTTTTTAAAAAAACAGCTTTAAACTTCAGTTCATTCCTGTGCAATCCAGGGCCACGTACATCTTTATTTTAACAAATTGCAAAGGCAAATCCTTTAATCCAAGCCTGAAAGAAGCAGGGCTGGCATTTGAGAATCACATGCACCCCAGAGACGATTGACTGGCCTAATCTGCTTACCCCTTTCCAGAACCCAACCAGCATAATGCAAGTGCAGCTGGGGAGGAAAGGGAAAGCTTTGACCCAACACCCCACTGAAACCTATGGACAATACTTGCTGCCATTTCATAGCAAGGCCAGAAACTCCTCTGAGCAGCCAGAGCCTTTGAACAAAAAAGTGAGATATATTGAAGGCCTCAAAAAACCTTCCAAGGGCTTACCAGTTCTTAGATTTTCTTCAGTTTCTTCACACACATACACTCACACACAGCCCCACTGACAGGATTATGTTTCTTGCATGAGTTTAAATGCAACCCATTTTGCTGCCTGAGGCAGAATGACAAATGGCACCCATTTATCAAATTATTTGGGCAAGTGAAAAATCCCCAAAGTTCTCTTATCTGCCAGTAGAAATGCAACCATCATTATTCCAGTAAGTACTTGTTAGGGCACTAATAATTTGCTACTGGAGGATCATGCTGCTGAACTGGGAGGGGGGGGGCGCTGTTCTTGAACTAAATGTATGTGCCAGAATGATGCAGCTATACAATATGGAAAATTCAAATCAATCCTAAGAATTTTAAATCAGCTTTGAAATAATCTCACAAGATAACTTGGATCACTTTTAGGTCATTATATTGGGGTGCCACTTTTCTCTCATGGATGAACTCAAGGTGGCATATTTTATTTACTTGGTTTTAGATTTTGATAGAATAGTATAAAGCAGGCTTGATGGCCAAACACTTTCATCCTATCCTGATCTCTAGAGTACTTTCTATAAGTTAGGCACCAGTTCCAATTTACCTTCAGGTCTTCTGGGATGAAAACTTTGCGGGCTTTCTTAATCATTGGCTGTGGTTTGAGCTCTTCCTCGGAGAACTTGCGCTTACGAGGATCAAACATCTCCTGGCCGGGAATGCTGGAGAGGGCGAGATCAGCAGGGTCAGGTTCATACCCCACTGGAACCTGAATGGTCTCTGGATCAATGGGACTTGGTGTGTTGCGATTTGTAGGCAAGATCTGACCTGGAGAAAGCAAACAGAAAGTAGGTTGTGACATGGAAAGGAAGTAATGTGGCTAGATTTAGCAGTATAACAGATATTGTACTCTATAGTACTCTAGTATTTCCTGAAGTTTACACTTTCCTTTTTGGGCCTTCAATATATCTTTGCTTGCAACCCCTTCACAAAGCAGTACTTTTTCCTGTTTACAACCTGTCCTGACCTTTAAGCACTTTGCAATGAATGTAACTATGTTCCTAGGAGCCATTATTTTCATTACTACAACTTGACAGAGGTCAAAACTTGGAAGGAACTAACTATGTATAACAGTTGCAATAATTCCTTTCTCTTGTAATTTAGGTATATAACACACGCACAAGCTCCATAATACCCGGAACTTAATGAAAGATAACACAGTCTCTTTGTCATGTAAATATAATGTTTGAATTGTTTTTTATAGTCATGGGAGGTGGCCTAACAAAATGGTGAAGGAAGAATATCACACAGTTCAAATGCTGGGTTTTGCTATCGCTTGTGCTGCTGCCTTGAGAGGCTGTGGTGTGTTTAGGAAACAACAAGGTGGATAGAAGGAAAGCATACCCTACAACTATCCTGATTTGGCAGGGATAGTTCCAATAAATTCTCTATTGTCCCACATTTTTAGCAGTGTTTTAAAATGTCCCTGTTTTTATCGCCTCACCCTTTGTCCTCAGTTTATTTCAGTTGCTGTGAAGTGAGTTCAAAGTGCAAAAGTAGTTTGCACTCTATTAACTCAGCAGGGAGCAATTCTTGTTTCTCCCTTCTCAACAGCTGGTTGGTACGATATGCCCATTATATCACTGGAAAGATGGGTGCAGCACCCCCAGACTGTTGTGCAAAGAAAGAAACGCTAGTAGTGGTTTAACCCCCAAAATATGAACAAACAATAAAAAAAAATCAAAAGTGCCATTATCTCACTTGAAACAATTCCTGGCACACTGTGTAACACTTTCTAGAATAACAGGACACTCAAGAGAGAAATGGGGGATATGGTTAAGGGTGGAGGGAGAGTCTGTGAGCATCATTAGAAACTATACTTTATGTAAGGTCTTATATGAAACAACACCAATGACATTTGCTTCCAGGAAGGGTTGGCGAACACTTGGGAGAAGGCAAAGAGAGGTGGATCAAAGGCATATTTCTCTCTGGATTTTTTTTTAAGTTTTCTTTTGGGGGGGGGGGGCAAGGAATTCAATTGTTATTCCTTGTGCCATTAACAAAAAGTTTCCTTCTCACGCTTGGGGCCCTGTCACTTGACGCCAAGTGCTGAAAACTGGGTACATCCTGTTGTGGCTTCATAAATGTTATTTCATGGATTTAGTGACCCATTAGAATAAAGGCAAAATCAGAAAGTCATGTTTGAAAATGTCAGGTCTTTTTAAAAAAGCGAAGACCTTTGTGACTGGTAACTAAGAAGAAACATCAGAGAACTTAATATAAGCCACAAAATCACAAATTCAAAACTTTTATTAGCTTAATTCTGTAAGCGTTAATTGTAACAAAATCTCCATCAACTGAATGGGTCTATTCCAGGTGCCGTGGCCTGCATTTCAGAGGAAGGAACTAGGAACTCACTTCCAAGTATTCCTTGACTAAGAAAACCCTGTAAAATTCGTAGGGTTGCCATAGGTCCACAGGTAATTTGAAGGCACACACACACACACACACACACACACACACACACACAGAGAGAGAGAGAGAGAGAGAGAGAGAGAGAGAGAGAGACACTAGTTGGGACTAACAATTAGTTTTAGGCTTTGGTGAGTAACACACTCTCAGCCCCATAAAACTATGTGATAGAGTCACCATAACTTGGAAACCACTTGAAGGCACACAGAAACAATACCGTCTTAGCTCATCTGTAAAACGGAGAAGGCACAACTGACTTGTCCTATACTTTATTTAAAGCATCTTAAAGCTGTACAAAATGAAGTCCCAATTGGAGAAGACCTACTGACTCAATTGTTGATTGGTAAATAAATTTACATAGATAAACCCCACTGATTCAAAGGGTCTCTTCTACTTAGAACTAACTAGAGGAACTAACAGGGTCCTAACTAACATAAGATCCAGGGCGTTATCATCAGCATCCTCCACCAAGCAGCATACATCCTTTCATTTCACAGAGATATAAGCATTTCATGGTGGTGATGGGCATGCATGTTCACTTGAAAGTAAGCCCCACTATGTTCAGTGGGGCTTACACACCAGTAAATCTGTTTCAGACTGAAAGCTTAGGCTGTAATACTCTGTGAAAAGTACCTGAGGACATGTTCCACTAAACGGAGCAGGCTTACTTTCAGCACAGCAAGTGCTCCTGATTGCAAGAAGAGAGGTAACTCCAGATGTCGTTGGACTGCAACTGCTATGATCCCTCATCACTGGTTCTGCTGGCTAGGGCTGATAGCAGATGCGCGCTAACAACATCTGGAGGGTCAATAATGCTAATCCGGTCTACAGGGACAACTACTCTTGCTCCTGCCTTAAATGATTAAATGCCCAAAACAGGACAGCGGGAAGTTTCCACAAAGATGCTAAATTCCCACCCACCCCAACTTGTATGTGCATAAACAGCACAGTCCCAATGCACTGATATTAGAAACCGAGTCATATGAAACTGCTAGGTAAGTCTGCACTGGATTGCAGCAAAAGATACACATTTATATGGGATCTGAAAGAGATGCCACTCCCACTCTTGTTCATATCTACTATATAGGTTTTCAAGTATAAAGCAGTCTGACACTTTTCAGAAATTATGCTTTCTGTAGTTTAACTCTCTACTTTGGTAAATGGGGGGGGGGTAAGAAGAAGCATAGCAAATCAGTTTCTCTTTGTCTGGCTTCAATATGCATCATTCTGTATCTTTGTATGGATTCACTATTAAGGACGCCAGGCAACAAATTACAAATCTTGGTACTATGAGAAAACTGTGATAAATATACCATACAAAAAGGATTATGAGTTTAACAAAAGGATACCGGCCAAGAATTCACTGCCTAAAAATGTCCATCTATGTGTTTCTAGAATCTGATCAACCAAATGTAATGTCTATAGACATGCCCAGATGTTCCTATATATGGGTATATATGCATGATTGTTTGTGGTGTCTCCTGCCCTCTTCCGCCATGGTCCTGACATTTCTGTCAAGCCTTCCATAGAACCCATACCAGGTTTCCTGTGTTATTTTTAGGATGCTTAAATTCATTCCAGTCCAAGGTGGGTCAAGGGAGGACAGTGTACAAAAGGTCACATGTCAAGCAGAAAAAGCCACAGACTCTACAGCTGTGACAACATCCAGAATGAAAGGGAGGAATGGACAGAAGACCAAGGTGGCTGCTGGGCACAGTTGGGCAGCAGACAGGAGAAAACCTGTGGGTCTTCTTTCCAAAGCTAAACCAAATATTTGGTTCCCCATCTTTGGGAGCCCGCTATCCTGTAGCATTTATGCTCCCCCTTGATCTGAAGCATAGGAAAGTGGAAAATAATAATAATAATAATAATAATAATAATAATAATAATAATAATAGAAAAACCAAAAGTTGCTCCACATCTCAGTAAATCACTACATGATAAATATGATGCCCAGGAGAAGAAGCTGGGCTACTTCTAAGTCACATGTACATTACTGCTCTTTATTCACCAGGCAGGTTTAAATATGGACAAGAAAGGACAAGCAGGAGGGCTGACTTGAAACATTTTCAGGACTCAGAGGAAGGACAAAATGACACTGCCTGAACTTCACATCCTCTATCTCATGTGAGAATAGCCAGCTAGCTTTGGGGCATGGGTGCAAGCATATCACTCTGTTTCCATTTTTTAATTATATTTTTTAAAACAAAATGTAAAATATAGACAAGAACCTTAACAATATATATATATATATACACACACACACACACACACACACATACACACACTAATAAAGAAAAGTAAAATAAATAAAGAAAGAAAGAACAAGGACATTTACAACTTTACATACTACAAAACATTTGCTTGGTTATCTTAAACATTTTCCAATCATATATAAAAAATTCAACATCATCAAATGTTTGATTGCCTTCTAATTTCAAATTTGTCCCTAAAACTATCCTTCTCTTTCAAAACCCTTTCTTTCTTCTTCCTACCAAATCTGATCTCAAGAAATTTCCTTCCATACTCCTTCCCCCTCTATCCTCTTACCCTTTCTTCCTTCATTCCTCCTTTTTCCCCCGCTAACTTTCTCTTACCCCTAAGGCAGCTGCCTGATTTTGTCTAAAGGCAAGGCTCATGTGCATAGAAATGCCCACATTCAAAAACCTCAAAATTCCAGTTAAAATGATCAAGTAAGCAGATGATGGGGAAAAGTCTTTTTTGACTTGTAAGCCTTAAAAGATGCTGTCAGAACAGACAAAACTGGGCTAGAGTGCTCCTTTCTTCTACCTTTCTATGTCCCCAGGACTTGTTTCCCACATCAGAAAATCCATCTGCTGTGCAGTGGAGCAATCCCATAGCATGCTGAATATGCTGGACTGAATCATCATGTAGTGTGGCACTTGTTCCCAACTATACAATGGTAGGAGAGACACGAAAGTGGTTTCTTTTATCACTTTAAAAGTGGCTGCCTGGTTAAAGAAAGAAAATTCTAAGAACAGAAGCTTTCCCAGTCCTTTACTTCTTAAGATAGCACACTTAGGATGCATCCACACTGTAGAAATAATGCAGTTTGAGACCACTTTAAGTGCTTTAGCTGTATCCAGTGGAATCCTGGCATTTGTCGTTTTACAAGGTCTTTAGTCTGCTCTGCCAGGGAGTGCGGGTGTCTTAGAAAACAAAGCCAAGGATTCTGTAGGATGGAACTGTGGCAGTTAAAGTGGTGTCAAACTGCATTATTTCTATGGTGCACCCTTAGAGGTGCTTTCACACACAAGTTATTTTGGTGTACCATACACTCTCTCTTTTCAAATGCCCAGTCATAAAAAGTGCTACAAGCACAGGGTGGGCTGCAGTTCCCTATGCACACTCAATGCACAAACCCAGTTTTGCTTCTGTTTCATTATTATTAACCTTTATTTATGAAGTGCTGTAAATTTACACAGCGATGTACATACAATCTTTTTAGTTACACAGTTCCCTGCCCTCGGGCTTACAATCTAAAAAGACATGACACAGAAGGAGAAGAGAATGGTGGCGGGAAAGGATAAGAGGTCCAGCAGTTCCTCTCTACCTCCAAGGCCTGGACCAAGGCAGATGGACTGGAGGGAGGGCTTGGGTTCTTAATGGATGGTTAATCATTTTCCAGGGAAAATACATACTCTCAAGTAGGATAATGCATATACAGTACATAGCAATACAGAAAATGGTTTGATAAACAGACAACAAAAGAACACCAAATAGCAAGCGACAATTATGCAATGCCTGGGAAGGCTACTCTGAACAGGATGGTTTTCAACTCCGTTTTGAAGCTGGTTAAAGAAGTGATGGCTCTTGCTCGCGGGGGAAGAAGGTTCCAGGAGTGGGGGGCAGCAAGTGAAAAGGGGCGAATCCGGGATGGGGCAGATGAAATCCTGGGCTGAGACAGCAGACCTTGACTACCAGAACGGAGGGCCCTGGTGGGAAGGTGAGGAGAAAGAAGGTCTGATAAGTAAGGAGGGGCCAGTCCATGGAGGGCTTTAAATGTCGACAGCAGGAGCTTATACTGAATGCGGAAAGGGAGGGGGAGCCAGTGAAGGGATGCCAACACAGGAGAGATGTGGTCAGAGTGGTGGGTGGATGTGATAATGCATGCAGCTGAATGCTGGACAGAGATTAAAGGATGGAGGTGAGAAAGAGGAAGCCCAGCCAGGAGGACGTTACAGTAATCAAGTCGTGAGATCACTAGGGCATGGACCAGGATCTTGGCAGTAGAGGCGGAGAGATATGGTCGGATTTTGGCAATGTTGTACAAGAAGAATCTACAAGCCTTGGTTGTGGTCTGGATCTGAGGGATACACGACAAAGAAGAGTCAAAGATAAAACCAAGACTGCGGGCTTGCTGGACTGGTTGAATAGAGATGTTGTCCACAGAGACAGAAAAGGAGTGTTGAAGGGTGGGCTTAGGAGGAAAGACAGGAAGCTCCGTCTTGGACATGTTGAGTTTCAAACGACGATGGCGCATCCACTGTGAGACAGCTGTGAGGCAAGACGAGACTTGCTGTTCAAGCCTTGGAGAAAGATCAGGGGTGGAAAGATACAACTGGGTGTCATCGGCATACAGATGGTAGGAAAAGCCAAAAGAGCTAATGAGTTTACCTAAGGACAGTGTGTAGAGAGAAAACAGAAGGGGACCCAGAACAGAGCCCTGGGGAACTCCAACAGATAAGGGAACAGGAGAAGAAGTCTGACCACCTGCAACTACTGCAAAAGATCTGCCAGACAAGTAAGATCTAAACCAGTCGAGAACAGAGTCTGAGAACCCAAGGTCAGAAAGTATGTCTGACAGCTGCAATCTCTCAACCTATGTTCCACAAATTTTTGTGAGGATAAAGTCACCTTGAGCTTTTGAAGGAAAGCTGGAATATAAATGTAACCGAGAGCCTTATGGCATTATTAAACAAACCCAGCGGATAAACAAAAAGATGTGGGGGTTTTTCCTACGCATGACATTATTCACTTCTTACTCTTCAGGTTGTAAAATCGCAAGAGAGGGTCATAAAGGTGTCCCATTTGACAAGCTGGAAAAATCCGTTTGGCAAAAATGATACTTTTACCATGCTCTCCCATTCTGTTACAACCTGAAGACAATGAATGTCATGCAGAGGGAGAAAAAGAAATGTGCATCTTTTTGTTTGCCTCCTGGGTTTGTTTAATAATGTAATAAAGCTCTGATAAAAATAAATAGTTTTATTCCTTTTCAATTTGGAAATTTATTGTTCACTGCACAATCACATGACCAGAGAGAACCAATGTCCCTATTTTCCAAAATACCCTTCCATATTTAATATCCTATTGTATTTAATTTTTTTCTACTTTAATCTTAGACTGTGAGCATGTTTGTGTGTATTGAGATACACACATCTGAAAGTCAACTTACCCTATGTGTGCAGACACACACACACAAATGCAAATATGAATATAAACTTATCACAACTGTTGTTGTTAACTGCCCTCGAGTCATGGCAATCCTGTGGATGAGATTTCTCCAAGACCCCCACTGCTCTGCTCAGGTCCTGCAGACCCAGGCCCCTGGCCTCTCTGATTCCATCCATCTTGTATGTGGTCTTCCTCTCTTTCTGCTTCCCTCTGCCCCACCTAGCATTATTATTTTCTTCTAATGATTCATTCCTTCTTATGATGTGGCCAAAATATGACATCCTCAATTTATCCATCTTGGCTTCCAGGGAAAGTCCAGGCTTGATCTGTTCAAGGAACTGTTCAAAGAACTGCCTTGATCCTCAAAAATTTGTTGTTGTGTGCCTTCAAGAGAGAGGCGGGATACAAATAAATATTTATTATTATTATATTATTATTATTATCTGTTTGTCTTCTTGGCTGTCCATGATACTACATCACAAATGAGTTAGTTTTCTTTCACAACACTGTATGCAATAACAAAATGCCTGAATGTTTCTAGGAAACATTTCTAAGGCCCTGTGTTTAAGAAGGGCAAACCCTGAGACAGCAGCATCAATGACTGAAGGGACCAGGGTGGAACAAAGGGAGACTGAGACAGGCATCGCTCAAGTGCCATGAAAACCGTTAAAAGATTGATAGTTAACCAACCTCCACAGCCTTGTCCAAATTCCACTCGGTCGTGATAATATGAACTGTGAAAACATCTCATCTCAGTTCCACTGTTTCTTTTATCATTTCATTCTTTGATATCAGAAAGCTGTTTTAAAGTCAATGAATTTGGGTATTAACATACAATTAGTCACGGAAACCCACTTGGGCGAGCCATACCTCTCAGCCCCAGAAAACCCCATGACCCCTTAGGGTGACCCTAAGTCAGAAACTACTTGAAGCCACACAACAACAAATAATAAAGCATATGATATCTAAACAATGAAAACCAATCTCTTTTTTTAAAAAAAATCCATAAACACAAAGCATAAATCATATTTAAAATTATTGCTGTGAGAGTACTGTGAAAGCAATATCCAATACTGCTTTCACAAAATGTATCGACAAAACATAGTAATTGCTTTCAAGGCCACGCTCCTACTGAGCACAGTGGGATCCATGTCTGACTTAACATGTACAGGGCTGGTTTAAACCCAACAGCAAACCATGGTTTGGCCATTTGCACTAGAGCCTTGGGTTCACGTGTCTTCCATTTTATTTTCCTGTGAGTTATATTCCTTTCATAAACAAATGAATCTTCCATTATACTTCAACTGTGCATGAACTTGTGGGCATGAAAATAGCTTCCCTGGCTCAGATGCGACAGTAAACTGTGGTTAATACAACCAAAGGAGAGAACGATCACAGCACTCAAAGAGAATAAGGAGAGGAGAATGCATCAGCCCAAGGCTCAGGTATGAACACCTACATCATGTTTTTCTATTATATGTAAACTGGGCCATAGATTGGGCTACAAGAGCTATTTATTTCAGTAAAAGAGAGTTAATCCCCTACTTTTATTCTTCCACTGAAATCAGTGGGATTTAACAGAGCTTATCTTTAGCTGGTTTGTGTGCAGCCAACTGATTAAGTTTAGAAGAAAAATGCAACCATACTGATAGTCTTGGCTTCAAACCAAGGTCTTTTGGGGATGTATGGATGCTGATCTTGGACACTAAGCAGGGTCAGCCCTGGTTAGTACTTGAATGGAAGACTACCAATGGATATTAAATACTTTAGGCTATGTTTCAGAGGAAAGAACTGGCAAAACCACCTCTTGAATATTCCTTGCCTAAAAAATCTCTATAAAATTCATATGGCCACCATAAGTCAACAGCCAACTTAAAGGCACATGCACGCACACACACAACCACTTACTCCTGAAGAACTGTTCTGTGTAACCAAAGGTTTGCTCTTAGCATTTTCAGCATAAACTGATCCAATTAAAAGTAGTGCTCATGTGTTCTATGGCACCAACAGGCCTACTAAGATTCTTTTTCTTAAGTGAGAAGAAATGTTTAGACAGTTTGTTTGAAAAGGATGAGTCAATGCTTGGGTGTCTCTCCTGTTCCCTATAGAATATTATTTGTAATGTTTCTGCTTTGTTTTTTGTACCACACCCATGTGATATAAATTCAAAGTAAATTTAGAGCTGCTTTCAAACCTTCCCATTTACCTAGAAGTAAAAGAAGGTAGCTTCACTAGTTCACTTCTTTTATACAGCCCAGTGTTCTGCTCATCATAACCTATGAATACTCCAAATGAAACAAAGAAATGATAGCAATTACACAGAGGGCAGAGTTTTGGATTTATTCTGGATAAATGTGGGATCAAAACAGTGTTTTGCCGTGAAAACTGCTAGGTGAGCATGCGTAACTCACTCTTTGGCACTCCAACTTATCTTGCAGGGTTGTGGTAGGGAATTACATGTGCACTCTTCTCCTGAGCATTCTGAAGGAAGTTTGGGAAATAAAATCATACACAAACTCCTGAGTTTTGCAACTGCACACATGAGTAATGACAGAGCAACTGATTAAGCGTAGATGTGAACTGAACCATGCACTTATCTATGATCGGTAGTCATTTCCCCATCTCCTAGCCTGCAATCCAATGTCCAGAAGAAACAAACACAAAACTTGCGGTAACCATGAACCAACTGCAAGTTACAGAGAAAATAATGTGAAAAATTATAAATTCTCCAGCAGGGGGAGCATGTTATTTATCATACTTTTATTCCAAAAGACCAAGACTCTCGGCTGCAAGGTCTCCTCCAACCGAGATGTTTTTCCACAGGCTTTCAAGAGCTGGTGTTTCAATATATCTAAGGAAGGCTTCCCACTTGCTCCTTCAGACAGATTCCTGACAAATCAGAATGACCAGCCCCAAAGGGCTCTGCCAGAGCCTCATGCCTGCAATTAAGGCACCACTGCCCAAAAGTGAGTGAGAGAGAACCAGTCGCTTAACTTTTCCTGCTTAGTTTGCCTTCTTGATGCAGGTAATCTGAAGACTTCATCACATGGACATACACAACATTTAGAATTTCAGTATGTCCTAGTGCTGGCTCTACCATTAGGTGGAAGAGGCAGCTGCTTCAGGCAGCACAAGCTGGGGGACACCAGTGCAATACACAGAGCTGGGATTCTTGGTCTTTTGGAGTAAAAGTATGATATACACAAGATCTCATGTATACTAAACATTTTGTCCTGTGTATCTTAAGCTACCCTGCTTCCATGGAATAACACTGTCTTTTCATTATCTAGTCAGCTTCTATATTTTGCACTGAGGAAGATGGGCACTTCAGTACCTTGTTCTTTGCCTCAGGCAGCATTATGTCTTGGGCCAACTCTGTGTTTAACCATCTGGACTGTATGCCTCTTGCTGGGACTCTGAAGGAGAGTTGGGAAGATCCGATAAGGTTTGGTATACAGGAGCCCTGGTGGAACACTGGTTAAATGCCTGTACTGCAGCCACACACTCACAAAGCATAAGGTGGTCAGTTCAATACCAGCCAGGGGCTCAGGAGGGTCGACTCAACCTGGCATCCTTCCTAAAATGAGTACCCAGCTTGTTGGAGGCAACTAGCTTACGTATTGTAAACTGCTTAGGGAGTGCTTAAGTACACTGATAAGCTGTATAGAAATGTACTTGCTATTGCTAACAGAATAACAGACATAGCCATGCTAGTCTGCAATATCAGTATGCAAAAGAACCTCATAAACTTTTGTTAGACTTGCATCTGAGGAAATAGATCAAGTCTACAAAAGCTTATGTTACATCTTTTTCTCAGTTAATCTGAAAGGTGATACAAAATCCTTTTCATACTGAGTAATGGAACTAGAATGAAAGCATCTTACATCCAGTAAAGAACCATGCTAGGTTTGTGGTGCATCCACACCATCTATTATATTTAGTAAATGGAAACATCTAGGATGCAACTAGATGTTACTAGAGATGTGTGACAGCAAACAAAGCAACAGTCCATGTGATGTGTGGTTGCTGAGTCCCAATCCTACCTATGGGGACAAGGAGTGCAATGACCTCACATCACACTTTTTAAAAATAATAATAAAAAAGCTAATACATGTTATTAGGGGGGAAGACTTATATTAGCAGCTAAGATATTCAGATAAAGTATTCAATATTACCATGCTAGAGGACAGCATCCATTATCTAGAATTCTTTTAAACCTGGTTTAAATAATCCTCACACACTAAAGATTAGGATTGCTGAGGATGTTACATGTTCTTCTCACCATGCACGGTTCCATTAACTTCACTGGCACTGACCAATATGAATGTTGTATGGAGTGAAGCATGATAAACTACAGCAGTGGTTCCCAAACTTTAATCTTCCAGATGTTTGGAACTTCAGCTCCCAGAATTCTTGACTATTGCCCAAGATGTTGGGGCTTCTGGGATTTCAAGTCCAAAACACATGGGGGATTAAAGTTTGGGAATCACTGAACTACAGGAACACAAGTCAACTGTTCTTTTAACCAAATGTAAGCAAATGTAGGATATTAGGACTTAAGAATGCTAACTCGGAAGTAATCAGTGGGCTTTCTTCCATGTAAACATGCACAGGACTACAGCCTTAGATCCACAATATGGCACTGAACAAAGACTGTGCTGTTTAATGTGACAGGGAAGCCTAGGAACAAACCATGAAGATCAAACCCTAGAATCATTCCTTTGATGGAATAGTCTAGGGTCAGTCACTGTCTTGCAGGAAAATCTACTTTACAGCAACCTTTGTGATAAGTAAAGGTGTAGAGCAGCCTTGCATGCAGGCTTTGTATACAGAAAATATCCTGTAAAATCAATATATCCTCCTTGCACTTCTCTTCTTCCTCTCCTTAGAAGACCCTACACCAGTCTGAAGATCCTGCATTTAAAAGTATGAAATATTTAGATCTGCTTGAACCAAAAGAGTAACTACAGTCCAAACCAAAGGGACCAGGAGAGGTTTGAAATTCCATTTGAAATGAGGCTCAGGATATTCTGTGAGATTTACTGTTTTGAAGTCCCATCTATATCCTATTTTCATGCTGTAGGCAGAGTTGCCACAGCAACTGTCATGACATATCACTCCTGCTGTCTTTGACATACATCATCATCATAAAAGAAAGACATAGATTGAGAGAGAGAAAGAGAGAGAGAGAACAAGTGGATTTTTAAAAAAGTTTCCTCCACAAAAATATAGAACATTATCTATTTAAGAACTTCAATAGCTAATGCAAATAGGGGGGAAATAGACCTAAGTATAGGCCACATTTCTCTTCTTCTATATGGCTTTTTTTTTTTTTTTTTTTTTTTTTTTTTGGTCTGTGTTTCTGAGGGAACAGTGAAGTTGTTATTTACAGGAAGATGCTCCTTGCCCTGATTTATATGTCCCTCCAGAAGAATAAAACTCAATGTACTGGTGGTGATCTTCAGAGAAACTAGTGCTTCAATAATTCATGGGTTGTTTTTTTTTTAAAAGAAGAAGTATGCTTCCTCATGCTTGGTCTATTCATGTGCAGTCATTCCACATTATTCACAACCCATCCAAAGCAACGTTAACACACCTACATGACTTGGCCTTTAAATTCTTATTTTGAATGTGTTACTTTGGAAGTGATGCAAGTCAGAAGAACAGAGTGAGAGGTTACTGTACTTTGGTGTGGTGGATGCTGGGAGATGCTATCTACCAAATTGTTATTAATCTGAAGCCCCTTTGCCATTGTTCTATTCTGGGAGTTGCAGTATGGTGGGGAACTCAGAATTCTCAGCTGCAGAGATCTAGTCATCTGCCTCTGAAGTAGAGCATTCTAGTAGCACCTTAACTACTGAACTACAAATCCCACAACAGTCCAATTGGTAACAAACTGCTGTTTTTAACATACTTTTTTGCCAAAATAAAGCAAAATATGAATTGAATGGCTGTAACTTTTTAGTGTGCATGTACTCTCTTCTACTATGTCAAGATGAGCTCAACTTTTTCTGAGTGATGGGCTATGTCTTTGGAAACCAGGGTTCAAATACTCATTCAGCCATGGAAACCCACTGGGTGACCTTGGTCAAGTCACACTCAGAAAGATGCAAGGGCAAACTCCCTCGGAACAAATTGTGCCAAGAAAACCCTGTTGTAGGTTTGCCTGAGGGTTGCCATAAATTAGAAATGACTTGAAGGTGCACACCAACAACATGCCAGGCTCTGCTAACCTTATAAGATCTCAGCAATTTCATTGAGACGTTCTATTGCAATAGTCGCAAAGATCTTTAATTGGGCCCTCAAGGACAGATATCTCTTTGGGATGAAGAGCTACTTCACTGCCATTTGATTTAGAGAATCCACATACAAATCCAACACATAAACTTCACTCCACCACTGGAAAGTAGTGATGAGCCTGTCCCAGAATTGCTTGGGCCACAGGAACAAAACTGACTCTGAAACACCCGTAACCCCACCTCTACTATTTATCTTCAAACCACAGCAAGTTTGGACTGATTCAGGAGCATGCACCTGTGTTACTCAGCATGCCATCACTTGATGACTTGTTTGCCAATTTACTTGCATCTCAGTCCCATGAATTGCCTTAACCCATACAGCCAAATGAGATAGCAGAGTGCAATGGATTGTAGATGCGAGAATTCCATTTCTACCCAGGAAGACCTCTCTGCAAATGAAAAGACACCTCTTCAATCTCTCTCTCACTTTCTATCGGCAGTGAGTTTGATGGGGAACATGTGTTTAAAAATGTGCTGATCCACTGTGCCATTTGGAAGTGGTGCAGTTCACTCAGACACATCAGTATTATACTGCTTCATTGTGCTTTACATGGACACCAGGTCCTTTCACACTACACAATTATAGCAAAATGCTATAACTGTGTCATGTGAAGGGGGCCCAGATCTGAGATGCATTGTGTTCAAGGCAATGGGAGGTAAGAAAACTCCATCTGTAGTGTTTGAACTGGATGGCAATTTCACACATGCATGTCACTACATGATCCTGCAGTTGCCAAGTGTTGGATATGCAAGTTTGTGAGCTCATTTTAGCTCTGCTCTGAATGAATATAAGCAGAGCCATCTGTTAACTGAAACAAAGCAGACAAGGGAAGGGGGGAGGAAGTAGTTTTTGTTATTATCATATTTACAGTCCCCACACCTACGCCTTACTTCTCATCCGGAATCAATGAATAATATCCCAAACCTCAGGCTGCCTCCAGTATTCAAGGAAGAATTTGCAGCCTTGGCCAGTAGTGATCTCACAGCCAAGCTATCACCGGAGAGAGCTCAAGTTTACAACAAGTTTGAAGTCTGGCATGTTCACTATGGGTGTGCCAAATATATTTATATCTCTTTCTCCTCTGAACTGTTTCCAGCCCCAATCCAAAAAAGAGGGAACCCTGACATCTGAGACCCTTCAATCCTACTTTTAAGTGAATGGGCCTCCAGCAAATACTTGGATGTACAGCTGCTCTAAATCTAAAAGGAGGTACTGCAATTCACATACATGCCTATGAGGAATTTGCTCAGTTCCCACTTGAATTAATGGTAACCAGGCTTGCAAATGTTCAATATCCCAAATCCCTTGCGAGCTCTTTGAAGAAGAGGGAACCACTAAAATACAGTCCTGATTCCTCTCCTTTTCCCACCCACCACTCTTGCACTTCACAAGGATTCTTCTATTCACTAATGGCTCAAATCTGCCAGTGAACAATAATGGGATTTGTCCCTTTCTGCAGCCAAGGGCTGGCTGTCATCATGGAGAGGCAAAGAAGGTCCCTCTACATGCCAATTCCAAGAATCATGAAAACAATTATTCAGCAGCAGATGCAAACCTTAAGTGAACTGCACTGAACTTTATGTGCACACACAGCATACAAATACACATGCACACTCAAACATCTCCACTGTGGTTTGCTCAACATGTGATTCACTTGCAAAACAAGGCAACTGACCGTGGGGACAGATGTGCGCTTCAGAGAAATTTGATACAATCCAACAGTGGACCCTGGCTTTGAAGAATTAAAAGATTTCCAAACACACACCTGGAGCACTGCACCTTTGACTGGGCCTCTCTAACATGATGAGTACTCACGAGGACAAACTAAACTACGTGGCTGGAATAGATATATCTTCCTTTTTGTACCTTATCCTAGTCCTCCTCGGTTTCTGAGAAGCACAGGGTTCAAAACATGAAAGGGCATGTCTTAAACTTCACTGAATCAGTTATGATTGTGTCATTTTATAAAAATCAAGAAAGAACTAGGGTCATTTCTCCTTTGATTGTCCATGTCGTAGAAGGTGGTAAGCACTGGCAGCTAAAATGCAATTTTAAATAATTGAAACAGTATGAAAATTTCTATTTAGATTCTTAAGAACATTCACAGAATTGTTGGAGGATACGGGTTGGTTTAAATCTTGTTTACATTTTTGACAAAGAAAACATGCTATATTAATGGGCCTTTATGTGTCCTGCCCCACTGTCTTCACGGTAAGGAATCAAATACCAGATTTTTTTGGAATCTGAAGGTCTGAGGACTATTGATGAAAAAGAGGCAGAAGAGGAAGGAGTTAAAATGTGTGAAAAAAGAATTAATCTCTGAGAGAAGCACCATTCCTTTTTCTGCTCAGCTAGTTAATTGCTTAACAGGAACCTGTCTGATGAGTTTTAGCAGCTAGGAAAGATCATCTGAGGACACCTATGGAGAAAGGCTGAAGTTGTTGATTATAAAAAATGTCTCATCTCTTGGAGCATGAGGACTAGAAGTTTGCTTTTGAGAGAGGGGGGGAAAACCCATAGACTTCCAAGCTCTATAAACTGAAGAGCATTAGGTTCAAGCTTTTCAAATGCAGGCAGATGCTGTAAAAAAAATAATCATGCAATAACATGAACATGTGTGATTATTCCTCAGGAACTCTGGCCAACTCACTGGGTTCCTCCAATAATAAACAATGAAATAGAACCAGAAAGAGTTCTCTATAGATATTATATTAAATATCCAATAAGATTGTCCTCATATAATGCACTGCTGCCTGACTTGAAGGACAAAGTTCCAAACCACACTGCATTAATAATCCAATTTGAGACCGCTTTAACTGCCCTGGCTCAATGCTAGGGAATTCTAGAAACTGTAGTTTTGCGAGACATTTGGCCTTCTGTTTCAGAGAGCTCTGGTGTCACAATAAAGTAGAATTCCCAGGATTCCCTAGCACTGAACCAGGGCAGTTAAAGCGATGTGAGACTGGATTATTTCTGCACTGTGGATTGAACCAAAGTGGCACTTTGTCTATTTGGACTGGTCATTGTAGTCACACACTCTCAGCCTCAGAGGAAGATAACTCCCTCTAAATAAATCTTGTTGAGAAAACCCTGTGATAGGTTCAGCTTAAGTTGCCATAAATCGGAAATGACTTGAAGGCACAGAATAACAAATTGTATCTCATTTTGATACTATCCTGTTGGGTAAAATGTCCCTTTATGATGCTATAAAATAATTATATGGCTGTAAATGGTGAGGAACACCAGGTGTCAATCCTCAGTTGTTAGTAATGTATATAAGGGATCTGAGCAGGTATGGGTTGAGGATAGTGGATTGGAGAGAAGGGTTGGTGTGTTAGTTTGGATTGTAAATATATCAGACAAGTGCATGTTGACAGAAGACAGAGCTTTTGTTGTATATATTGTACATATTGCAACAGGAAGATAAAAGCCTCCAAGGACTTTGGAAGAAGTCAACTCTGTCTGTGCCTCATTTCAGGTTGGTCAGTGCCTTGTTGCCAAATACTGCATACTGGGTTGTGCTTCTGCACTCTGCTGTGTGTGACCTACTGTTGGGGTCGAACACCTCAGAGTGTGCTGAACATTGGCACGTCTGTTTGGGCCTAGTTTTTGTTTGTTTTTGTCACTGCACACCTGCAGGACACAGAGGAGAGCCAACATATCCTCCTCATAGTAGACTAATCTAAAAAACACTTTAAATATGTGTAACACACCCAGCACCATCCTCCAGCCACTTGGCAATATTTCCTCTTCCTCACCGCTAGTTAGGGCCTCTGTCTCATTCTACCTAATGAAAGGGGCTCACTCTGAATGAAACTATGGGCCTATACAGATGGGCAGAAGTCAGGGCTCAGTGTCCTGATGACGCATGACCCAATTCTGTCCCATGGCGCCAATTTGGCCTGCACTGGTCCAGACGGCACACACCATCATGACACACCTCTGGCACTGCATCCAAATGACAGAGCGCCAAAGAGGCATCATACAGCTGTGCCGCCGCAGCTATGGCACCTTTTGGAGGCGCAAAAAGGAGCTGCTTTTTGCAGTTCTTTTTTTGTCCTGCAGAGGCCGGATTGGGGCCATGGTGTGAGACTGCCGTAGCCCCAATCCGGCCAGGAAAAGGGAGGCTGTATAGCCCCTATGTCTAAGAAATACATATTAAAGACTATTTTACTACTGTGCTGAGAACCATGCCCCATACTCATAATGCTGAACTAATGTCCCTGCTGTCATAGAAAGTCTTACTGTAATAAGTTGCTCCAGCCAGTGTGTAGGGTATTTTCTTGAGGTCTGTGAGGAAAACAGCACAAAAACTGGGTGGGGAGCATGTGTGTATGCAAAGGAGTGTGTACAAATGTACTATTTCTTAAAATTGAAAATATGACCCTTATAAAGAATTGGCTTGTAGAGAAATAAACTGGGTAAAATAATCTTCATCAGCCATTGTACAGCACAGTTGTTCATGTCCTTCTCTTCTGGTTTGATTCTAGGAGACAGGGATTGGAAGGTCACTGCAATTGCCATTCACTGAATCCAGTTTCTTCCTCTTTTGTCCTTACTAACCATCTCTAAAAATTGCTCAGTCAAAATTCTAATCATAAATCAACATGTCTTTATGATTATAGCAATCATATTTATTAAGGAATTATAAATTATGGAAAATCTAAATCTAAATCTAAATGATTTTAATTGATCCTCCCCCCCCCCCCCCCCCCCCCCCCGTGACTGTAATCAGCGCATACTGTTTAGTATTTCAGTATATAGCATTACAGCCATTCCTTGTGTTTCTAGCCCGTGGGCATTTACTAAAAGAGGTAAGCCATATGACTGGAAGCCTTGGAGTACTGATAAAGGGTTCAAAAACAGTTGTTTAATTGCAGATATGCAGGAATGTCTCTCTTAGCTTTGTAAGAAAATTGGCATCCACTGAACCTCTTTGGTTGCTTGCTCATTTAGCTGGACTCTATGTCTCAGGCCATATGCAGGCATAATCATTAACTATGGTTAGCTCTAGGAATAATTTGTTGCCTAATTAAGAGCTTCAAGAAACAGATCTCTTCCGGCAGCAGCCCCCCCACCTCCCGACCTCCCCTCCACTGGAAACTGGCCACACCAAAACCCTACTTAAACAAAAAGGTGTTTGTCTCCTGGTGAAAGGAAAGCAGGGAGAGGGCCAGGCCAGTTTCCAGTGGAAGGGAGTTCCAGAGGTTGGGAGCAGCTGCTGAGAAGGCTCTCTCTCCTGATCTCACCAAGCGAGATTTTGATGGTGGTGGGACCAAGAGAAAGCCCTCTCTGGTAGAACTTCAGATTCTGGCAGGTTTGCATGGGGAGATACAGTCTTTCAGATAGTCTGGATCCAAATTGCCTCAATGTACTTTCTGTACTATCTCCCGTCAACTTGACTGATCCGTCACTACAAATGCAATATCATCTATACCTGCTTGCTAATATGACAGATAATATAGATCAGAGGTGGGCTAAGTAAGGTTAAACAAAACAAACAAACCACAATAACCCAGCAATTAAAAATTAAAGGGAAACAAGCAAACCAGCTCAGAGCAGTAAAAAGAGTAGACCTGCACAGCTTGGAAATGTTAGTTTTGAGGGTTTAAATCCAACTGCAAGGTCCAATTAGTGCAGAGACCTATTACATCAATCGGATTTACATAAATACTTACCTACCAAGTCCAAGTTGATTCAATGGGTCTATTCTGTTTTGGACTAAGGGTGCATCTACATTGTAGAAATAATGAAGTTTGACTCCACTTTAACTGCTGTGACCCCATCCTACAGAATCCTGGGATTTCTGGATTGGTGAGACAGCAGCACTCTTTGGCAGAGAAGGTTAAAGAAAAAGTAAAAATCCCAGCATTCCATAGGCTGTAGCTATAGCACATAAAGTGGTATTAAACTGCATTATTTCTACAGTGTAGATGCACCCTAAGAATTGGATTTTGGCCTTGGACGACAATCCCCAGAATCTCCAAATGACTGAGAATTCAAATTATTGCAATATACACACAATTTTTTCCTCCCAAGTTCTGCATTTTTGGTATTTAAATACACTATAATCAGATTCATACAGTGATAGCCAAACACATGTGAAATACACAGACTAGAAAAGGGCTAGAATGCCATGATCGTAAACTAATTTTAATTTTAATAATAATAATAATAATAATAATAATTAGAAGAAGAAGTCCCACAGATATCAGCTGGGGAGATTTATGCTTGATTCTCCCTTTGTAGTCAATAAGACTTTGACTGATCATGGCTGAAGTTCGGGGGAAAAACTAAATCCATACTGGGGTTTTTTAAAAAAATAAAAAAACCAGCCTATTGTACATTTCATAATGTTCTTTATTTCTGATGTCTGGGAATAATGCTGGAGTTCATAAAGCTAAAATAACAGTCTCCATGCATAGGATAGCAGCAACAGCAGGCTTGGTGAGTCCTGCAATATTTACAGAATTACAACATTTTTAAGGGTGGGGGAACCTAAGGAAGGGACCCTCTTTAAAACAACTCCATATATAATGAGAATGTTTAATGGCCACAGAATACAAGGGTATTAATGGCTGGGGACAAAACAATGGAACAAGGTGGAAGGTGGGACAGAATGGAGTATTGAGGAGAAGACAAAGGCTGGCCCATTGGAAGAGTCAACAGGAACACTCAACACTGCTATGTTTAGTTGAAGGGCTGTCCTTTTCAGTGTACAAAAGGTAACATCAGCAAGATCACTGGCAGATCTTTTGATCAATGTAGCCCTACAGCAACGAAAAATGCAGAACGACTCTGCCTGTATTTGGCCGTGCTGCAACTTTTACCTCTATAGTAACTTAGCATTTAGGCCTTCAGTAGGAGTAGGAATCATGCAGCCTTGACATTCCTAGGTTGCAACTGCCATGATAACCCGGCTTTTGTATTTCATCCTGTGGCAACAAATGTAACTCCACAGCTTTTTAAAAATGTGACAGTTTAACCCTACAGTACCAACCCTACAGGACATGATTTAGATCTCACTGCCAAAATGTGGGGAACCAGTTGGGTGTAGTGGTTTCACTGTTGGACTCTAACTATGGAGACCAGGGTTCAATTCCCAGCTCAGTCATGAAATCTGCTGGGTGACCTTGGGCAAGTCTATAAGGAAAGGCAATGGCAAACCATCTCTGAATAAATCCTGACCAAAAAAACAACAACCCATGATAGATTCACCATAAGCTGAAAAGGACTTGAGGGCATACAACACACAGTTTGAATTTAGTTTTCTTTCACATATCAAAATGTGACTTGGTTGTTAGGGACAGTGTTGGGGCTGATGCATCCTGCAATCTGTGATAAACAGATTTGTCACTATACTCAATTTGGCAAATTAAAACTCCACAAATCACAGCTTGCCTACAAAGCATTTACTAAGTGGGAAACATTTTGGACTCTAGACTCTTGAGGAAACAAACCTCATGGCCAAACAATGGATTGTATGACCCTTCTACTTAGTCTTATCATTCCCTGCATTTTAAAAACTTCAGTGAGAGTCTGTATCAGAAGACCTTTGTTCTTCAACCTCCAGTTTTGCCCAGCTAAAATTGATTGACTTGGAGCTAGTTGATGGCTAACATTTATAACAAAAAAATCTACCTCATGGTCCACATACATATTTGTGTAGTGTGTTTTTCCATGTTGTGCATATATTATGTTTCATCAAAGTATGCTACTTTAACATTTTTTATTCTACATGCTATATATATATGCAATTTTTCAAAAATGATAAATTTGAGTGGGAAGCCAAATGCAAACAACTTTATAAGGAAACTAGATGAAGCACAGGGAAGAGGAGAAAATCAACTTCTGAAAAAGACTTTTCAGAAGATATTTGTTCTGATAGTATGTCCTTTTTCCTTCAAATGACTAGTATTACTATGAACAATGCAGTGTCACTTAGTTTTAGACCCTTTTAAAAAAACTTAAAAACATTAAAGCACTCAAGAAGGGAAAGAGGAATGTATTTGATCTGTTGTTTTTTATGTTCAAGCAAAGCTACTTCCTTTTTTCCTTTGAATTTATGTTTTTGATCTGAAAAGTAATAACAACAATATCACCATGGAATGAGCCAGATGGATTACAGAGGGTGGGGGAGGGAGAGCTCAATATTTTGAAGTTACCCCTAGTTTAAATTGTAGATTTTTTTTGAAAAATGAACATGGAAGAACTGGAGAGAGGTTGGAAAACTCAACATGTTAAGTCCTCCACTCATATAAGCTCATGGCTGACAGATCTCAGCCACAGCATTTTCTGTAAGTATGTTATATGTAAAGGAGAACCATGCTGTCATTTTCCACGCAAACAACAATGAAGGGGTCTCTGAGAATCTTGAAAGTAGCCATTGTTGTGTATGAAAAAATCATATGTGAAGAAATGGGTTTTAGTCCAAAATACAGTCGCCCCTTCATATCCACAATTCTTTATCCACGGATTCAACTATCCATGGCTTGAAAATATTACAAAAATATATACTGTACATTCCAAAAAGCAAAACTTGATTTTGCCATTTTATATAACAGGCACCATTTTCTTATGCCATTGTATTTAATGGGACTTGAGCATTCACGGATCCACGTACCTAGGGCCAAATTTACCATATCCTACACCCAAAATAAATCAATAAAACCCAAGAATCTCTCTTTTCTTTTTTTGTGCATTTATCCACCGCATTTTCCCTGCATCAGTCTGTTAGAAACCCAGGCTTGGTGAATGAAGGAAGCAAAATGAGGTGGGAAGTCCAGAAGTGTTGTATGAAACGCTTTAGACTGCAGATGAAGGCTCGTGCTTTTCAGCACCCCTCTGTATTCAAAACAACAACAAAAATCCCTGCAATGGAAAGCTCACATGATGCAGGGGAGTGTCATTCTCCTCCTGCATCATGCACTAAGCTTCTTTTTGTAGGAAATGATTTGTTTGTTTTAATGTGGGGGAAGGTCCACAACTGGAACCCAATTTTTGCCGCCCAAAGGAGTATGGAAGTAATTTGTTACAAGTAATAGCATTACTAGTTACATGCTATTTTGGCAGGGGGTGGGTGGAGCATAACAGTGGTCTTTAAAAAGACTATGTAGTAAGAAAATTTTAAAAGTATAATGGGTAAAGACTACTTGTTAATTCTAAAATAGTGTTTCAGTGGGTTATTTGTTGAATGCAACACTTACAAATGGATTTTTTGCTCATTTTTGTGTTTTTTAAATGTTTTTAATAACAAAAAAGCAGTATATTAGTAACATGTTAGCAAAGCAGCATCTTTTAAATAACAAACAATATCAACAAACTACTTTTTTAAAAGGAAAAGAGGAAACAATTTCCCTTTTATAAATAGCACCCCAGGTTTTGATTATACCTCCTGCTGCATGTGGAAATCCGATGTGATTTTGATAAGGACTATCCCTATTGGAACTTGTAAACGTTCTGATTCCCAAAATTCCCCTAGCAGCATAGCCACTGAACCCATTGGCTGGAGAATTTCAGGAGGTATAGGTTGTATCCACACTGCATGTTTATAGCACTTTAATCCCACTTTAACCACCATGGTTCCAACCTAGGGAATCCTGAGATTTGTACTTTGGGGAGAGAGACTTCAAATGCTCTGAAAGAAAGTGCTACTGCTGAAGTTAGGAAGAGGGGAGGATGACTCTTTTGGAGGGAAGTTAAAGCATGACAGTTAAAGTGATAGCAAACGGCTTCAATTGTGCAGTATAGATACACTCACAGTTAAAAAAAACAACAAAACAATACATAATGTCTCCAAAGTCTTTTAATGATGTTTTCATTACAAGGACATACAGGCTGTGAGGCATACTAGATCATTGTCTGCTGAATCATATGGGCTTCTCTGGATGCACATCATTCCTGTGTGCTTTTTAAAGGGGGAAGGAAAGAAAGAAAGAAAGAAAGAGAAGAAAAACACAACTGTACTAGATTACTATCCAAACAAACCCTGGCATGGATGTCCTGCCAAATAGCAAATGTGTGACTGTGTGCTCCAAGCTGGAATAAAAGCTTGGCAAGTGGCCCACTGCTTCACTGTATTTTGCTCAGCCAGCCACAGTCTGGCAGAACACCGTGAACACGCTCTGGCCCACGTGACCAGAAGGGTCACTCAGGCTAAGCTGATTTCCTTGCCGTGCTCCAGTGTAATCTCTGCACGGTGGAGACAGTTTGCTGGCAGGACTGGGGAAACATGAGAAGGAGAGGAAGGAGCGGACAAACAAGGGAAGAGGCAATTACTCTGAAAGCAACAGTGCAGAGGGTTATAGAGCAGGAAGGAGTACCTCTGATCTAGACACTGGCTTGGGATGCTGAGTGATCCAACTCTCCCATGAATGGGCAGGCTTAAAAAACAAAGCCAACACCACCTGATAGTAAGGGGCCAGCTGTTGTGTGGGACACATGCTTTTGGATACTTTTGGGGACATCTACTTGAGGCAGCATGATAAGGGGTCTGGCATACCTCCCAACTCTAAATGATCCATCCCACTTTTTCAGATGCTTTTAAAATGTCCTGATTTCACTCTCCTCCCCCCACTTTCCCCCCTAATCCTTATCTTACTTCAATTACTGCAAAGTGAGTTCAAAGTGCAAATGTAGTGTGCAACCCATTATCTTGGGGGGGGGGGGATCTTGCCCTTCCCAGTAGGCTCAGGCAAAAGCAAACTGCTACCACTTCCCCTAGTTTGTGTGTTCCTCATTAATATTTTTTGTCATACTCCAACACTGCTTGGCTATGCTCATCCTGGTTTTCATCTGTGAAATGTGGGAAGGTATAGAATCTTGGGGTTGTTTTAGATCACTGTGAAACTCAATGCAGTGTGCAGTTGTCATGAAAAAGGTTAATTCCACATGAGAGGATGTCAGGAAAGGAATATCATAATGTTTTTATGACATGACTCAAAAATATACTTTAAAAAAAGGAGTAGAAAATGCCAAGCCGACACAATAGCAATTCCACTGTGTGGAAAAATACAATATTTAAGGAGTTATGGATTAGGAAAAAAGGCAATTAAGGTGGAATATGACAGAGGGCCATGAAATGATACATGACATATACAGAAAATGGTTGAGGCAATATTGTTCTCCCTTAATCAGTGTGCCAAAACCAAAGGCCCTACAACGAAACTGGATGGTAAGAGTTTCAAGAGATAGAAGGAAATATAGTCAGCCCTTCATATCCATGAGGGGTTGCATTCCAGACCCCACCCTTGCGGATAGTAAAAACCACAGGGCCCCAAGTCCTGTGGGTTTTAATGGTGATGTGCCATGTTCATGGCTGCATGCCATGAATGGGGCAGGGCCATGCACAGATACTCAATCCACAGATGGTAAGCCCACAGTTGGGGTGGGCTGACAATACTTCTAGGCAAAGCATGGTACAATATTCACCACAAAGCTTCTGCAAGATGTAGCAAACACTGCCAAATACTGATGATCCATGGACCATCCCTGCCAGAGCCCTAAAGACATATGTCTAACAGCCAAACCCTCTGTCATTACTGGAAATTAATTCTCACCCTGTGAAAAGTAATATATGCACAGCATTGTAACTTTAATATTTCTGAGGAGGGAAGAGTGGATGCCACAACACGCACACACAACTGGTTTCATCCTGGGACTGAAAACTTTCCATGATCACTTATTAGATCACCTCAGGTGAACAAGAATCACTTCCAGGTAATCAGGTACATGATGCCTTTAACAGTTTGGTTTTATTTTGTGTCCTCCCATCCCAACCCTATTTTGGACTACTGATGACCAACACTGATATGTGTAGGCTGACCAGCTAGAAAACATCATGGACTTATTTCCAGGGCTTTCCACCACCCATATTCAGATATTAAGCTGATTCTTGGCAAATTTCACAGTCTGATCTTTAGTTCTGAGCAAACAACATCGACGACAGGGAATGGAACACTCTCAGCATGACCAGACTGGTATTTTGCCCAGTTCTTGAGATCATACTGAGCATCTCTGAATTAAGAATGCATAGAGAACCTAGAACTCCTCCTCAGTTAGAGGCCAGTTAATCACTTTCCCAAGTTAAGGGCCATAACTACACACACACACACACACACACACACACACACCAGCCAGCTTATCTAGACAACATAATTTATAACATGATGGTAAGCACATTATACTGAAGTCTCAATAATAAAGTCATTTTAACAGTTATCCTAAAGGTGCTGTTAGGAAATAGTTTTTACAGATTTGTCAACTATACCAGAAAAAATATTTTTTCCGTCATCTTCTGTGACCTAAATCTAATTATTAGTCTCAACAAAAGCAAACCCACTGAATCAATTTGACAGTAGGCAACTACACACAAATATCGACAAAGAGCCTCAATTTGAAAATCACCACAGTAATGGAAATGAGGCTTATATGGAGTTTTATAAGCCTCGCCACAATCTGCTGTGTTTAAACCTTTAAAACAGACTCTGCTACAAGGGTGACTCTTACACTGAAAGCACATGCAGGTAAACATGTGCACACACAGTATCTGGGATGATTCTTCAAGTCTAGACATAGCATGAACAAGAGGAGACAATATTTTAATCCAGAGAAATATCCAGCCTTGAACAACCACCATAAAGCAAACTCCTCTGATCACCTCCTTCCCAAATTTTGCCCCATCACTGACTGACCAAAAATGGGATAGTGTCTTGGAAAAAACCAAAATGGGAATCTTGTCCATAAAATCTGCCTTTTCCAGTCATACTTCTTGCTTTAGTGGCACACCCAAATCGATCATCTAATTTTTCTTCTTGTATATATTGTAGAGCAAAATCATCATTGTTATCCAGATTTTTCAAACATGAGAAACAAATATTTTGCCTAGGGGTCAGTCAAACAGGACTTCTTTTGTCCATGACTGACACATTCTCATGTTGACAAATGTAATGTGTGAACTAGATGATTGCTGCAATTTGATTAAGTACAGCTGGCTTTAACTGCAGAACTATTCCTAACACCCGTCATCATCTTATTATCAAGGTTTTTTTTCCAAGTGCATCTGTATCTCAGGTTCTGCACCTGGGGACACTCAGGCACTCTCATGGATAGAGGATGCCATGTGTAAAAAAGCCCCAAGAGTAGGATTTCATCCAGCACTGTTATTGTTATTCACCTAGATCAACTAAAAAGTAGTATCAGTAACAGCAGAATCACCGCCAACAGAGGATTTCTCTTATCAAGTCATGAATGTTGTGAAAAATCAGGTGTGCTTGGACCAGCAGGCACATGGCCATGTTATTAGGAAGACAGAAGGAAAGCAAGATCTAAGGTGCTAATGGAATATTTTTACACAGACTGACTGATAGCGTGACTGGCATCTTGTGCATGGATCCAGGATTATATACATGCTATGTTAAAAGTATAGCATGCACCTGAATTCATTTTCTTTTCACTTGCAAGTAAGAAACATATTGATTGGGCTCACTCTGCATGGGTAAAAGAGGTTTAAACCTTAACCCACATATGGGTTTCCTACCTCAACACCTTCCTGCCCTAGTGGATGTTAATCTAGGAAACTACCCATAGGTGGATGTTAGTCTAAGAAATGCTAAGTTGTCCATTTGAGCAAGGGCAGGAAGGGATTTGGGTAAGAAACCCATGTATGGGTTAAGATTTAAACCTTTTTTTTACTCATGCAGAGTAAGCCCAATCACAAGCAGCAGCACTGTCTCGCTATACTGCCACAATGGTCACCGGGCCTTTCAAGACAACCCCAGACAGAACCTTTCCAGACAGAAGTCAGTTGATCAAGAGGAACCAGTCACTGACCACTTCAGTGTATTTAAATTCAGGGACACAGTTTGTGCTTGAGCCTAAGCAACAAACCATCTAGAAAAAGTCACATGTTTGTTCCTCATTGCTGGGTGCCGTGCTACTTGCCTGTTGGATTATTCTGCCTCTCACCACCTGCTTAGTTGCTCTTCATTGCTCCTCACTGTCACTGCTTTGCATTGGTATTGAGCATCTTATTGTAGGCCACATCAAATCCTCATTAACACAAACACAATAACTGAAGTCACCACAAGAGTGGGCCAGCTTTTAATTTTATTGCCACGGATGGTCAAACTCCATATGCAGTTCTGCTGACAAAACTTAACTCAGACAGGATTTGTAGAAAACTTATCCCAATAGTCAATTGGCCTTATAGCCCAATGCAACAGTCTCCTGCCAATCTTAGTCTTTTATATATTTCATTGAGGAAGAATAATAGTCTCACTTTGTCCTGAAGGAGTCCACAACGACCTTTTATCAATGATACAGTTATTACTCAAAGGTGGAATCACCTGACACCTGAAAATAGTACACCAGTAAGACACACTTATGGTGTATCCACACTACACCATTATAGCACTTTGATACTATTTCAGTTGGCATGGCTCCATCCTGTGGAATCCTGGGGTTTTTAGTTTGCTAAGGGGTAACCAGAATTCTCTTCTAGAAATGTGGTTCAGAGAAATGTACAAAATTACAAATCTGAGAACACCTAAGGATGGAGCCATGGGAGTTAAAGGGGAATCAAATGCGAGGGGAACTACACACACACACACACACACACTTCACAATCAGTCACAAACAGGGGAAGTTCCTAGGCAAATAACTCGTTCATTTGCATGTCATGTTGCTCTCTCTTTCTTTTTAGCCAGCATCTTGGATGGATTGGAGTGCTGTGGGGAAGGCAGGGGGCCATACCGCAGCACACCCAAACAATGCATTTTAATGATCCTGGCAAAAGCTAAAGGAAGCCTGTCCTGGACTGCAAGCAGCACAATATTCTCCTGCAAGGCTTTTGTGGCATGGAAGCTTGCTTGCGGTGGACACACCCATATTTACAGCACACTGTGTACTGTACCATGCCTAGTGCCAAGAAATTTAACCTATCTACACTAGCGGAAAAACAAAGTCAGACCAGGTTAATCCAATTCTTAAATTGCACAACTTCTATAAAACTGGAGGCAAAACAAACCATTCTCCACTTGCCTCCAGCTTTATGACCCCTTCTCTTCTCCCCATGTAAAGCATGTTCTTGTTTTTTCCTTGGCCAATTTTCATAGGGATTTGCTTCCATCCTAATAGTAGCAGTAACATTAACAACAACCACAACAACATAGACACAGACATCTATATTCTCCCCATCTGCTTCTTCTATTCCCAAAGTGAATTATTAAAAAATGGGGAAAGCCGCACAGGAATGTTGCTTGCACATGAAAGATGCCCAAGGTTATTTGGACACATTTTCTCCACTTGTGATATGGGAACTGCTTTGATAAGATGAAAGGCTCGAGATAATAAAGACCCAAATTTAAACTCTGGAGAGCAGACTGCATAATTGTTTCCAGGAGGCATCATCTACTGAAGGAGTTTCCAAACTGTTATTTCCCCCTTTTATTTAATTAATTAGTTTTACCAAGCATCCATTAAAAAAACTGATGGGTCTAGATCTATCCACAATTAACTCAAGCATCTATAAATATGAGGAACATTCCTCACATTTTAATCCCTTTAACTCCATCCATTTGTCACTCATTACACTTTTCAAAGTCTCTGACTGTTTTTTTACAATATAACCCTGTTCTGAGCTTGCCTCCAATGGGCTCTTTATCTCCCTGTCTCTATGAATCCAACCTGATCCACCCCAAACTCAACACAGACTAATACAACCTCTTCAACTACAACCAGAAATTTCTTTACCTGGAGTCAAGAATTATTATCTAATGGAAACCAGTTTGCTGAATCCTTGGAGCAAATGAAATGTGCTTAGCAGTGACTAGTTTTGATCACATCAGCAGGATATGTTGACCAATTTGGAGCCATTGTGTTGGTGTGTAAAGTCTCCTGTGTAGAAACTATTGGCCATTTTGGTTCAATGCCCAACGTCCATATTTGATTCAAGATTACCAAAGTGGAGTTTGACACGTGAATAAGCATTCTCAGCTGATGCATATACATCTATCCCTACTGAAACTGGTGATACACTTTGATTGTGCATCCAGTAATAATTTCGGTTTTCCTATTCCTACTTGGGGTAATAAAGTTCTGTGCTATACTGCTATTGTTTTTTATATCTCATTTTTCTCTCCAACAGTCCAAGGCTGCTTCCAAAAGTTAAACCAAATCCAAGTTTTTAAAAGGTTACCAAAAAGAGGTGAGAACTTATTAAAAGTTATTATTAAAAGTTAATTAAACAATGTCTGGAATTTAAACCCTTTCAAACAGATCCGTTAAAAACAACAGATAAAAAGCAGCAAAACACACATAAAAACCCTAACAGTCAATTTTTAACATTTTTGTCAGAATAATAATAAAAAATTAACCTGCTGACAGAACAACATCAAAGAGGGGGCCACCCATCCTAGCAGATGAAGGTGGTTGGACTGAGAGAACATCCCCTAAAGATCTTGGAACACAATCAAACCCACACAGAGAGATACAGCCCTTCAGGTACCCTTGATTCAAGCCATATAGGGCTTTATATGTCATAACTACCAGCACCTATTTCCCAACTGCCACAATTAGACAGTCCCCAATTAGTCCTCCATCATCCCACTTTTTTGGCTACTTTTATAATGTCCCAGTTTCTCTCACCTATTCCCACTTTCTTCTTCATAACAACTGAACCAAGCTGAGGACAAACCGAGTCCAAATTGCAAAAGTAGTTTGCACTCCGTTAACTCAGCAGAGGGGAAAGGAGAGGAGGGGGCAGAATCTTGCCTTTCCCAGTAGGGCCAGGCAAAAGCAAAATGCTGCATCCTCTTCTACCTTATGTGTTCTTCCACATCAATAACTTTGTGCCAACTTGACCACACTCTGATGTTGCTTGGCCACACGGGTCCCACTTTTCATCTGTAAAATTTTGAAGGCTATATAACCAGCACTTTGAACTTGAATTGAATTTTTTGATGTTGTCTATACCATACTCCATCAAGAAAGAAAGAAAGAGGGATCCCTCAGAATAATCTAGAGGGACTTTACGGGATGTGGCATCTGGAAGCCACCCTTTTTCCTTTGCATGGCTTGTCATCTTCCTCCAAGGCTTCTTTGCATTGTTTGTGCACCATGGAAAAGGAGGCCAATCAGCATATGGGGATAGAGGTGCTTCCCAAGCGCCCAGCCTGAGGAGTGCAGTTTTCTCTCAGCTCCACCTAGCAAGTATTTATGTGGGAATGTTCTGTGTTGCCAAACACTTCGGTCTTGGATGCTTCCTTGCCCACCCTCCCAGTATTGTAGGTTTGTGCTTTCTAGGGTTTGCAGGGGCCCTCATTTATAGTGTTATTTTCCTCTTTGTTAACTTATGCTCAGTGGTTTGAAACTTAATTGTTGGTCATCTGTCACAAGTTTGGGGGTGGCATGGCATGGGGCAAGATCTAGTTCACGGGAAAGCTGGGCCATGCAACTGATCATCCGATCATCATGGGGCCTGTACAGACAGGCCAAAATAAAGCTGCTTCAGGTCACTTTAGAGGTATGCTGTTTACATAATCCATGTGTCCTAAGAGTCTGGAAACCACGCCAAATCCTCGCTCCAGTCTTAAGGACTGGAGTGTGGCTTTGGCGCGGCTTCATGCATCATGTAAACAACATACCTGCAAAGTGACCAGAAGCAGCTTTATTTTGGCCTGTCTGTACGGAGCCATAGAGACCCATTATGGAGCTGCAAGGGGAGCAGACGAGGTTTTCAAGTAATGCCCACATTAGGGTGGATTCGCCTCACCCTCTGATGGCTGAGAAGTGCACTATGGCTGTCTGACCAAGTGGCTTCTTTGCATTCCTCTTCTTTGCTGATGGAGTACAGTAAGTGGTGTATGCTTTGGATCATTCGGTTATCTATGGGCTAGTCTTCACGTAAGTGTACTATGAGAAGTGCTGTGGATTTTCACACATTCACATCAATGTTTGATAGTTTTCCCTTTCCTGCACAAATTTGCATCTATTCACCCTCTCTTTGCCGAAAATGCTCAGCCAGGGCATCCATGCAAAGGAAATGGACAGCCATGGGTTAGATAATGTGCATCCTCACAGATACTCTAGCAAAACCCACAAAGCCTTTTTCTGCAGAGTTTGTGGATGTTTTTGTCCCACCGTACCTTGCCAAAAAGCTTACATTCCTCCAAATCACATGTGGCAAGTTCGCATTCTATGTGAATAGAATGAGGAATACTATTTTATTCATGTAGACAAACACTATGTCTCATACCAGGCTTGCTGAAACCAATAAAAGTTGTGGCCATTTCCTGCCCAAACCTGTGTGGTGAAACTATGTGTGAGATGCAGATTCTGTTAGCTGACACCAGCTTCTTCCCAGCAGACTTTCAAAGAAAGTAGATTCATTTTTCTTTCCCTCTGACAAACCAACCAAAGTGTGGTTCTTAGCAGAGTTCTGCCTTGCCTCCCTTTGACTGATACATTTCTTGGTGCATTGCTCTAGCCTGCATTTACTCAATTGCCAGGCTACCTGAAGTACAATAATTGCTATTTTTTAGTTCTGAAGGCCATGTGGAGCCTTTAAGTGGTTTGTCAGGCATGAGGACCAATCCACACCACACAAAACAAGGAATGTTTACATTGATTTCTCTTGTTGTTCTTTTGCAAGAAGGGGGGTACTATGGATGGAACCCTGTGTTCAACTGTTTATTAAATTTGGTGGCATCAGAGCAAGGTTTTCCTTTTCTCCTCTCCCAACCAAGTGCTTAATCTCTGACCTCTTCTCCCCAGCCAGCTCCCAGAGAGAAGAGAAACACATTGTAGGTCTGGCTCTCAAAGCATAATTGGGTAAGAAGTTTGCTGAGGCCCTTCAGCCTTCATGGAGGGAGCTCCTCTGCCAAAAATAATGCATGCAGCTGGCCGTCTATGCAGCCGCACATTTGGAGAGGACATTTTATCACAACAGGTTTATCGCTGCAGTTTGTTTCTGACATCTGCCAGGGACAAGTGCATGCTGATCGAAGGAGCGATTGATTTGGTGGCACCTGGCAAGTTTTGCTTGCCTAATTTTTGGCTTGCTCGCTTGCCAGCCACCAAGCACCCAGCAGATTTAATGGGGTTATTCAAGGCCCTATTGAGTTTGGTCAAATTGTTCATTTCTTCCCATAGGAAGGAGTGCAGTCCTGTGACAGGCTTATGAATACCAAGCTGCATTTCACTTGGGTATGGAAGTGTCACAAATCACAGTGGTGGCTTAAGCGCCATGACAGAGGGAGTGTCCATGCGCCAAGGTGAGCCTCTTTCCATGAAGTAAGGGATGAGAATAAAACAAGATAAACTACACATTGTTGCTGTTCCTAATATTAATATTCCACCTTTTTCCCAGTCTAGCACTCAAGGCGGCTTCCAACAGTTAAAACAAATGTAGCTATAGGTTTACCGCATGCAAAAGTTTAAAATGTAATCCAACTATCAATACAGTTAAAACCAGTTAAAAGCATAGGCTGCTGCCATACTGCAAATTTAACGCAGTTTGGCACTGTTTTAACTATCATGGCTCCATCCCATGGAATGGTGGAATCTGTAGGTTGTTGTGGGAGCAGAACTCTCTAACAGAGAAGGGTAAATATCTCACAAAACTACAAATCTCAGAATTCTATAGCACTGACCCATAGAAGCTAAAGCGGTGTCAAACTGCATTCATTCTGCAATGTAGATGCAGCCAGTGTCATTCAAAATGAAAGTACAAATAGGGAATATAGCACATTTAAGCACAATCAGTCTTTAAAGTCCTGCTGGGGAAAAAAGTCTTCACCTGCCTGCAAGGAAAGAAAGGATAGTGTCAGTAACCTTTCTGGGAAGGGAGATACAGAGCCTGGGAGCAGCCACCAAGAAGACCCTTCTCCTGTGTTCCCACCAGGCGTACCTGTGAGAGTGATAGGACAGAGTCCTCCCCAGACGTTCTCAAAACACAGGCAGGTTCATATGGAAAAAATATGGTCTTTCAGATAACCTGCTAAAAAAAGACTTCTGATGGGGAGAGGGAGGATTTCAAAACAGCTGCAAGGATGGTAGTCTGAATCAATGGAAAGGAAGGGAACATTTAATCTTTTCTGCTTTTAGTGCTGTTAATTGTCCAACCTTCTCCTGCCAAAGCAGCTTTTGCTTTATTATTTATTTTTATTTTTGCATCTTACCTTGCTGCCAAAAGAAAGAAAGAAAACAATCAACTGAATCGGCATTGACAAAAACAAAACTAAAAATATAATGTGAAAACAGATCAGTAGTAATATATCAAAAACACAATACAAGGAGAGTGCTACAAATCCAGCACCTAACTGGTTGGACACTCTCCCTTCAGTAGGCAAAACTACAACCCAAACACCACTGTTTAAACGCTGTTTATCCAGTGCATTCCAAAATGCCCATGGGAGTGTGGGTGGACAGTTCTCCAAAAGCCACCATAGCCAAGCCCAATGGTAAAAGGGAGTAGTTGGATGTCTAAGGACATCCTTGCCTAGGCTGAAGAAGAACTGCTTCTAATAAACAAATCAGAAAGCTTAATTTAAAAGTTCTTTTTATTTCATGGGTTTCTTATTATATTTTTTTTAAAAGTCCCCTTTGCTCCAAAGACTACAGGACAACTCAACTTATCCTTTGTTCAGTCAGGTCAACATAACCTCCAACTGTCCCAAACTGGCAGGGACAATCCCAATTAACCCTCTGTTGTCCCACTTTTTCAGCTGCCTTTAAAATATCCCAGTTTCTCTCTCCTCCTTCCACTTTCTCCCTTCATCCTCAGCTTTGCTGAAAACTGAGTGCAAAAGTAGTTTGCAAAATAGTTTCCAAATTTTTACCACTCCAGAGAGTGAGGTGCTGAAAATCATTCACCCCTAGAACTCCTATTTGCTGTGTTCATATTCCCTTGGTAATTTTACCTGCTCCTTTCATTTGGATGTTTAAACTATATTTCTAAATGCTCAACTGACGTTTTATGTTACTAAATGCTAGAAATTTGTGAAATGAAGAAAATGTAATGGGGTGGCAGAATTCTTATTTGGGATGGCCAATGTCCTAATCCCCTTACAGTTATATCCTGGTCTTGGTTGTACTAACTGCGGATGATGGGCACTGCAGTCCAGACATTTAGCTAGTATTAGGTTGGGAAAATCTACACTACAGCAAAAAGGACAAGAGCTTTCCACATCATCACCTCAGAAATCTGTACCATTAAAAAACATTTTCAAGACTGAATTATTACTAAAGTGTCAGGGATGACTCAAAACACTAAAGTTAACTAGTGATATTTATAGGTGGAACAATTCCTGGAGGCACAGGGAACAGAGGATCATTAGAAACAAATTCAGTATAAAGCCCACAACGATCCTGTTCATAGGATGGGGGGGGGGGATATAATTCACAAAGCATGAGATGACAAGAAATTATGGCAAAATCTACACCAATCAAACAGCAGTTGTTTTCCAGCACCAACGCAGTGTTTTCATGGGACATCTACTTAACTAAGAAACCTTCAACCATGTTTCCCATGGAAAACCTTGAAAGCACATACACAAAGAGGAATGTAGAAAACTTTGCAAGTGGAAACGAGACGTACAATTTCAACATGCCAACTAAGTAGGAAATTGGACACAGAAGACCTAAAACCTGAAAGAATTTTCAGACATTGACTGCCAAATCCTACAGAGATGCTTACTAGGGTAAGTCACACCATGCTTCATAGGACTCACTCTCTCATGCATAGAGCCACACATAGCCCTCAATGTTGCTTTACTTTCCCTCTTCCAGATACTCAAGCTGCCTTTTTTTTCTGGCCAGTAAAAGAACGGGGTGCCGGTGACCTATCTCTCCTAGGCTGCATCTACCTTGCAGAAGTAATCCAGTTTGACACTATCTTAGCTGCCATGGCTCAATGCTATGGAATTCTGGGAACCATAGTGGCACCAGAATTCTGTGACAAAGCTAAAGGTCTCCCAAAACTACAGTTCCCAGAATTCCACAGCATGGAGTCATGGCAGTTAAAGTGGTGCTGAATTGGATTATTTTTGCAGTGCAGATGCAGCCTTAGAACCAGCCAAGAGAGGCAATTAACCTTTTAAATTGGTTGCAGGGCCCTCCTCATGTATTTAACATCAAAACTAGAAACAGACTTCCAGCCATTTTCGGAGGATTGGTTGGTTCGAAGGCCTTTTTGGCAATTGGTGTGCCACAAACTCTGTGCTAACCAGTAATGCCAAAATCTACATTAGTGAAGCAGCATCTAAGTTGTGAGGTTCATGGCTCAGTTAAAGAGTTTTCCTTTCCACCAATACAATGAACTTCAAGAGTGTGTATATATATGGTGGTTGTGATATATATAGTGGTTGTGGTGTAGAGACTTCTACCTTCTTCTCCTATTCAGACATATATTGCATTGGTCCACCGTTTTAATGTGCCTTTTTGTATGATTTTAATTGTAATCTTTTTAAAGGGTAAGTCATCTTGAGTCCCAGCCTTGGGGAAAAGGGGGATATAAATAAAGTTAATAATACAGGTTAATAAATAAGTAAAAATAATTTATGTCTTGAGTTTAGGAAGGGTAAGACTCTATTCCCTCATCTTTGTTTCCTCCTTCTGTGTTAGCTGAGTGCAAGCTACTTTTGGACTTTGGACTCAAATTGCAGCAATTGATCTAAGCTGAAGGGAGATGGTAGGAGGAAGAGAGAGAAACTAGGACATTTTAAAGGCAACTGAGAAAGTTGACAGCAGAGGATTAAACTGGGCTGTACCTGCCAAATCAGGGCAGCTGGAGACTATGATATTGGGATGTGATTGAGGAAGAAACGGAGCTGTGTGTTGATGCTGTCAAGTTTTAATTTTATTTAATTTTTACATATTTAATTTGTTTTTATCCAGCTTTTCTTCTAACACAAGACCCAAGTTTTGGGTTCCAATCAGCTTTTTAAAAAGCAAACCTCCAAATGCATTTTAGACCCTGGCCTAACCAGGATCACACTTGGAACATAGAGGAATGAGAGAAGGCGTTGTCCATTTGAAGGTCTACCCATAAAGTTGCAAACTTTTATAAAGGACCCTACAGCTTACCTTCCAACTACCCCTGAATTATACCCATCATCCAATAGTCATCTTCCATGATGGCAATGAATTCAGGCAAGCTTTGGCCTCTGCATCAATAAACTGAACATTAATTTTGTCACTGATGAGACTGACAAAATCCTTTGATGTCTTCATTATCAGGAGATGAAATTGTAGGAGCTTGGCTGTCAGAATCCTGAGACAGGTTGCAAAATTATTACACCGCTTCTAGCATCTAGATCCAGGTGGGGAAAAGTGCAGTTCCTGGTCATGCTTTGTGCAAAACTCCTAGGGCTCCCAGACACTAACCCATTTAATCTGGGGTGGAATGGAATCAAAACATCTCCAGAAAAAAAACTCAAATGTCTGTAGAAACACACAAAAATGTGACAGTTTGGCATTGTTTGCCCTGCAAACATATAGGGATATGACCTCAAAGGGGCGGGATATAAATAAATTATTTATTGTTGTTGTTGTTGTTGTTGTTGTTGTTGTTAGGGGGAAAGGAAAAGAAAAATTTTTAGCCTACAGATAATAATTTTTATGCAGGGCCAGAGACCTGAAAATTATTTCAAAGTTCCTTCAGGATTAATAGGTACAAAAAGACTGGTCTAGACGAGTTTGCTTTTTAGACGAAGGCAAAAGCACAGTAACTCTGCAACACTGTATGTATTCATGGCATTATCCATTTGCAAAGTTTCTCTTTCAATCCCATAGATACAAAATAGCAGGCTACAGAATTTTATTCAATTATAATGAAATACAGAAACATTTTGGTAAAGAATACCCTATATTTCTGGCAATTTCACAAAAATTATTTGAAATGTTGTTGCACATAAAAATGACACTTCTTGGGCCAATGAGATAAAACCTGGCCATCAGTAATCTACATACTGATGCATTCATTATTTTTTATTTCCATTTTTAATAAATTCAATATATTTTTAGTATATAGTATAGTATAGTACATTCCTGTCAGATTTTGGTGAAAACCATTGATATAATTTTTTAAAGGCTTAACAAGGAAGAGTGGCTGTTTTGACCAGTGGTTTAAAAGGCATTAAGGCTGTGTATTCTAGGCATCTTAAAGAGGAGAAATAATGCCCGATACTGCAGCTAGTAATTTTCTTTTAAAAAGTATGCCTCTTTTGTAAAATAATCTCTCAATTTCAAACAATTTTAAGAGGCACCAAAAAGCAGTGTGACTTGGCAGTGTGGGAGAGGGTGGGGAACATGCTGATTCTGAGCATGAATGGCTGGTTTCATTATTTATATTTCAGTGCCTTTTCTTTTCTCAAAAGCACTCATGAGGACTTGCATAGACTGTCCAGTCCAGTTGAGATAATATCTTTTGTGCTGAGGCAGAATGGGAGGAGGAAGCTACACAGAGCAGAGTAATGATGCACTAGAGAAGCATCTGCTATCCAACTTTTTGCCATATGTTTTGTTGTTGTTATTGTTAACTGCCCTCGAGTCTACCCTGACTCATGGCGACCCTGTGGATGAGACACCCCCTAAAACCCCTATCCTCCACTGCTCTGTTTAGGTCCTGCAAACTAAAGCCTAAGTGACCTCCATGATTGAGTCCATCCATCTGATGCGTGGTCTTCCTCTCTTTCTTTCTGCTTTGTTGTTGTTATTGTTGCTGTTGTTAACTGCCCTCAAGTTGATCTCGACTCATGGTGACTCTGTGGATGAGACATCTCCAAGACAAGATCCTAACCTCCACTGCTCTGCTTTGTTCCTGCAAATGCATACCTGCGACTGCTACCCTCCACTTTTCTTAGCATTGTTATCTTTTCTAGTGAATTGTACCTTCTCATGATGTGGCCAATGTACGGCAGCATCAGTTTAATCATCTTGGCTTCCAGCAAGAGTTTGTCCTTGATCTAATCTAGAACCCATTTGTTTGTCTTTCTGGCTGTCCATGGTATCCTCACTCTTCCCCAGCACATCTCAAATGAGTTGATTTTCTTTTTATTCGCTTTCTTCACTGTCCACCACTCACATACACACACGGTGATGGGGAATACAAATGGTTAAGACGATTCTAATTTTGATATTCATTTGTATATCTTTACTCCTTAGGCTCTTTTCTAGTTCTTTCATGGCTGCCCCTCCCATCCCTAGTCTTCTTCTCATTTCTTGACTACAGTCTCCTTTCTGATCAGTGTTTGATCCAAGGTATGGCAACTTCTAACTATTTTGATTTCCTCATTATCTAAGTTATATAGATCCTCCGTGGTTATTATTTGTGTTTTATATTCAGCAGTATGCAATGTGCTATTGCCATCCTCCACCCTCACCTTAGTGCCCTCGGGACATGTTGGAATACACTATCTATCATTCCCAGCCACTGGTCTCTTGGGATGATGCTGTGGCCCTGCTTGTCTTTTTCTCCCTATTCTCACCTCTGTCACCTGATTTCAGGTCTGCTGCCAGGTGAGAATTGAGGGAGGGAGCAGTCCAGAGTTGCAGTTCTTGGGAAGGGATTCCCAAAGTGAAGGCAATGCTTTCCAAATAAGAATTCGGCTTCCCACCCACATCCCGCCCCAGAAATTGTCTTTTAGTGCCAAATTTCCAAGTGAGACATTGCAATTTGTTGAAGACTCTATGTTTGCAGAGAGACACTGAAAACTGAGTCCTTCCTATTGATGTTCACTTTCCCTGGATGACTTTGCTTGCCCCTTTTCTCTGGATGTCTCAACTGTATTTCCAAATGCTCAGGTGAAGTTTTAAATTAACTGCTGTGCTAGAAATCTGAGGTCTTTACAACTGCGACCACCATGGCTCAATGCTATGGAATCCTGGGACTTGTAGTTTGCTGTTGCAGCAGAACTCTGAGGGAGAAGGCTAAAAATCTCACAAAATTACCAATCCCAGAATTCCATACCAATGAGCCATAGCCATTAAAGCAGTGTCAAAAGGCATTATTTCTGCAAGTGCATATGCAGCCTACTCCAGTTTGTTTGGGTCCCCCCCCCCCCATCATCCCTTTTCTTTTTGTGTTGCAACTTTTAGATTGTAAGCCTGAGCCCAAGGACTGTCTTATTATTGATCATTATCAGCTATTCTCAGAGCCTTCATGGCTGACAAGGGCACATCTGCACTGATTAAAAAGACCAGAAAGTTCCTCTCTTTCTCATCATATTTTACAGTTCCATACACTTTTTGTTTATCCCAGGGTATTTTCTGTCAGCTACCTGTAATATCAGACTTTTATACCAGTTCCTCAGGTCGGTTTCACACCATATAAAATCAGAAAGAACCGGAACAAAATCTGGGAGTTTTCAATCAGTCTTGATGCACTGAAATAAATAAAAGACAATCTCTGGATCACCAAACCAGCACCACCGCCGTTCGTCTGCACATTTATTCATGTGCAGGAGTTCATTTGTGAAAAAGTTGGGGGGCAGGACTATGTTTCTTCGTCCCTTCCCTACACTGAAGGACAAGAGGTCTGAGCAAATTCTAGGGTCTCCGTAACTTGGGGTTTAACTCACACAGCTTTCCAGCTGTTGCTGGACTGGGACTCCCAGCACTCTCTACCACTACCTAGAGCTGCTGGGGGTTACAGTTCTACATATGGAGGGCCCCAATGATTCCCACTCCTGGTCAAGCTAATGAAAAACTAAAAAAATGCCATTTAGTCTTTAATCCTGAATTCATTCTCTATCACTGATAACCACAATGGACACTTATTTTATCTCCAAATACATTTTTTAATCCTACCCTTCCTTCAAGTATTTCAGTGGGCTCTTGATATCCACTGAGGTTTGGGTTCCAGGATCTCCCTGTGGATACCAAAATCTGTGGAGGATTAAATCCCATTAAATACAATGGCATAGTAAAATGGTGTCCCTTAAATAAAACGGCAAAATCAAGGTTTGCCTTTGGGAATTCGTATGTATTTTAAAATATTTTCATGTCTGGTTGAATTCGTGGATAAGGAAGGCTGACTGTGCATGATTTTTTTCCCCCTCCACCCTCTTTAATGTGTTACACACTGGTCTCACAACAACTTTGTAAGATAGGAGTTACTGATTCAAATTTAGCCAGAGAGATTCATGGCTGACTGAGGATGGCTAAGTGGAACCTCTTTGCAGCCTCCATCCCGACATGTAACCTGTTTTGCAGGAAAGTTCACCTGTGCAAACTCCAGAAAGGAGCTGGTCTTACAGAGGTAGATAGAGAGCAAGGTATTTCCACTCAGTTCATTTCCAGGGGATTGTGGAACTCCCTTGCAAGGGAGGCCAGAATGCCTTCCTTCTTGCTGCCTTTCCACTGGCAGGCAAAAGCTTTCCTTATTCCAAAAGGCTTTCCAAAATTAAAACAATTTTAAAGAAAAGGCTTCTAACAGTGTCGCTCTTACTACCACTTTTTAAAAATCTTTTAATTTTTTTAAAACTTGTTTATTTTATATCTCACCTTTCTCCTAGGCCTCTACATTTTAAATTGTTCTTAATGTTATTGATGGTTTCACTACATTTGAACGTTAGCCTTTGGTAAGCTTTCATGGAATTGTATTTGTTTTAATTTGGAAGCTACCATGTGTCCGAGGGTGTTTTTTGGGGGGGCAGGGGTAATAGTGGAACATAAATGAAAAAGGAGAAGGTCGGCGTGGTGGTGCTCCTGTCAGATTTTCCTTTCGGGGGGGGGGGGGGGGGGTAGTTTATTTTCAGATTTGAGTACTTAGCTGGGTGGGTATTCCTTTTAGATTTTTAGACATTCGAGGGCAAAATAATTCATTACAATTTTACTGGTAATATCAACCCTCAGTCCTGTAAGGCAGAAAGGGACACAGATCTTTTGCTTCCAGCCTTTCTATGCGCGCACACTGCAGATTTCTTCCCTTCTTGCCCCAGGAGAATCTATTTTTAAATTTGCCCAAATGTATTCCTCAGCTCTTTTCGATCTCCACTGAAGTATCTTGCAAACCAGAAAGGTAGAAAAAAAAAGGAAGGATGTGGAAATCTCCTTGTGTTCGTTCAGTCTTTCCCTATCTCTTGTACATTCCCTGTTCCCTTACCACAAAATATCCATTAAAGCTGAACAACAACAACGACAACATCTTCCTCCTCCTCCTCTCATTTTTGCCTTACGTTTCACTGGAAGCCGGGTCATGGCAGGGACACAGATGAAGGAGATCTGCCTACTTTGCTGTTCCAGATACGTGCATGCCCTGCACAGGGTGCTGCCACGTGCCTTAGGCACATGATGGCTCAAGCTACAAACCACTCCTGAGGGTTTTTTCTAAATGCAAATTATATATATATATTTAATACAAAACCCAATCTGAAAAGATAGGACTCAGAAAAAGACATGCTGAACAGATTAGCTGCTGCTTCTTTGGTGCAATCTGCATCGGGGGACCAGAATAAGGATCTTGGGAACTCACAGTCATTTCAGACAATCCAATCTGTACACAAGACGGCTTCTGACAGCAGCACCCAAGGGCTGTGTACAGTCATCTTGCATTAGCATGGCTTGAGAGAAAGGCAGTATCAAGCAAGGGTCACAAGAAGAGATGCATCTCGAAAAGACAGGAAGAAAGGACGAAGCAAGGCAGGATTTACAGGGACCAAGAAACATCTTGGAGCTGTCTAGCCTCTGGACAAAGATTGGGAACTGGACAGCATTTGGGGAAGGGGTCAAGTGGAGTCCCCAAGTTCTCCCACTGATGTCCCCCAACCCACTACAAAAAAAGTGGTCAGAAAGATTCTATTTTCCAGCCAAAAAGGCTTTACATTGCAGGAACATTTTGTTTTGTTTTTAATGGATGGAGGTGCTGCATTTTTAATTTTTTATTATACTTTTCAGATAATTTTATACTTTATCTAACTGATGGTTTTCTAACAGGATAGCTGGTTTAACTGTTGTAAGCCACTTTAGGTCCCATGTTGGGGAAAAGGTGAGACATAAATGCAATTAATGAATTAAATTAATTGACACTGTTTTACAGTGATCAAATATCTAGGAGTTCCCTCATAACAGTAAGACCCTCTCCCCCCGATGTCCCAAAAGGTGATAAGGAATGACAGAACATCCATTAAAATTATCAAAATGGTGTCCCTGACACAATGCAGTTGCCAGGGCTCAAAAGGTGCCAGAAATCATGCAGACTGTGGAGCATGACCATTATTGCTGCAAACCACCAAGGCTGTTTCAACTGCAACTGTATGCTTAAAATATGCTGTTTAGAAGCAAGGTCTGGAGAAATACCCTGCAGCCACCATGAAACTGACAAGAAGAGAAGATCATAACCAATCTTCTTCCAGCAACATAAAGGTTACAGTGAAAAAATTCAGTTTGACACCACTTTAACTGCCATAGCTCAATGTTATGGAATTCTGGGATTTGTAGTTTGTTGTGGCACTAAAGCACATTGACAGAGAAGGCTAAATGTCTCACAAACTGCAGTTCCCAGAATTCCATAGCACTGAGCCATTACAGTTGAAGTGGTGTCAAACTGGATTATGTCCTCAATGCAGATGCTGCCTGAGAGAATTCTAAAGCAGAGAATTCTAAACAAGGGCTGGATTTTGTCCATTCCTGATGCATTTGACTGCTAGGCAAACCTCTGTCTAAATCCATACAAGGCAGTCAGGCAGAGTGGACAGTGGTGACAATCCCATGGAAGTCTATCCTCAGCCTAATCTAATTGACACAATTGGCTCTAGTTAACCTAATTTGCAGTTCATTTTCAATGGCAACAGCAGAGGTTGAAGCTTAGGAGTTTATCACACGGGAAGAATTTCTCTTAATTTTGAATGAAAAGAAAGTGGGGCCAGAACGCATTCACGTGAATTCGCTAGTTCAGAGAATTTACGTGAATTCGAATTGCGTTCGAACTGACTTCCCATTGCCTGAAAACAGCTTACCATTGCCCGAAATTGCGTGTGGTAGTCTATCACACAATAACGTTAAACCTCATGATTGTGTTCAGATTGCCATTGGTTTTACTTCCAATTTCCCTTATAGAATCATAGAATCATAGAGTTGTAAGAGACCACAAGGGCCATCCAGTCCAACCCCCTGCCATGCAGGAACTCTCAGTCAAAGCATCCCTGACAGATGGCCATCCAGCCTCTGTTTAAAGACCTCCAAGGAGGGAGATTCCACTACACTCCAAGGGAGTGTGTTCCACTGTCGAACAGCCCTTACTGTCAAGAAATTCTTCCTAATGTTGAGGTGGAATCTCCTTTTCTGTAGCTTGCATCCATTGCTCCGGGTCCTAGTCTCTGGGGCAGCAGAAAACAAGCTTGCTTTCCCCTCAATATGACATCCCTTCAAATATTTAAACAGGGCTATCATATCACCTCTTAACCTTCTCTTCTCCAGGCTAAACATTCCCAGCTTCCTAAGTCGTTCCTCGCAGGACATGGTTTCCAGACCCTTCACCATTTTAGTCGCTCTCCTTTGGACACACTCCAGTTTCTCAACATCCTTTTTGAATTGTGGTGCCCAGAACTGGACACAATATTCCAGGTGGAGCCTGACCAGAGCAGAATAGAGTGGCACTATTACTTCCCTTGATCTAGACACTATACTTCTATTGATGCAGTCTAAAATTGCATTGGCCTTGTTAGCTGCCGCATTGCACTGTTGACTCATTATCTGATAAACTCCATAGAGAGAGGCTGTACAGCTCTTGTGTTTTAATCCCCAACTACTCCAGTCAGCGTCTCAACAGCCTGTTCATCATAGTCTATAGAATAAGCACAATTAGGTGCAGGAATGCAAAATGTCAACATTTCAGGTGGGGAAGCGTATGCTTTCCTAACATTAAGAATCAACAAACATCCTTACTCCTCCCCACCCCCGCCCTCCACAAAAAACCACATGCAGCAGGCCTCCTGCTCCACTCCAGGACAGCAGAGAGATCTTTATGTGAGATTATTCCAAAATAGGATAATGGACTTGAAGTATGCAATGGTGCCATCAAGAATATGGTCACCTCTGGCATGGCTTACATGTACAGCAGAATTACCATATACACTCAACTATAAGTCAACTTCATGTATAAATTGAGGGCAGGTTTTGGGACCAAAATTAGGGATTTTGACATGACCCATTGATACGTCGAGGGTAAATCCTATAAGGTATGAACAAAGGATCTAAAGGATGAAGCAATGGAAAGCAATGCCAAAAAACTTACAAAATTCCTGCAAGCATGTTTATGCTCATATTAAAAGCTGGATGTATGAGAGAATAGAGAGGGGGCAGTGATTCCAGGAGAGATTATGCTCTTGCCTTTCACCAGATGATGATTCCTTTTTAAAATAAGAGTTACAATACTTGCATTGACCCGTGGGGTCAATTTTTTGAAATTTCTAGACGGATACATAATTAATAATAATACAGTGGTGCCCCGGGATACGAAATGATCGCGTTACGGAATTTCCAGGGTACGAAAAAGTTAGATTGGAAAAAACTGTTCCGGGTTACGATATTTTTTTCGGGTTACGAAATTTATTTCGGCGCGAAATTCAAACGCAAAGCGCGGCTAGCGGCTTTCCAGCGCTAACGGAAAGCCTTTTCGGGTTGCGAAATTATCGGGTTACGAACGGAACGGCGGAACGAATGTTTTATTTATATACCGCTATTCCAAAGATCATAGCGGTGAACAGCAAGTAAGCTAATTAGCAAGTAAGCTAATTTGCCCCCCAACAGTCTGGTTACTCATTTTAGCGACCTCGGAAGGATGCAAGCCTGAGTCGAGCTTGGGCCCTTTTGCTGGTCTTGAACTCGCAACCTTGTGGTTTTGAGTGAATGGCTGCAGTACAGGCATTTAACCACTGCGCCACCAGGGCTCCTTATCTGTATATACATGAGTATATACAGTAAGTTACAGATCAAACTGTTAGGCCAGAGACGTGAGAGAACCAAAGTTTTAAAAGGTACCCTGTTTTCAGGTCTCTCGACCAACTGCCATATACAGTGGTACCCCGGGATACGAAAGCACCGCCTTAAGAAATTCCCGGGATACGAAAAAAATCCATAGAAAAAAACTGTTCCGGGTTACGAAGGTTATTTCGGGTTACGAAAAAAATTTTGGTGCTTTTCGGCGCTTTTTCGCACGAAATCGCGGCTTTCCTACGCTAGCGCCTATGGCTTTTTCGGCTTGCGAAGGTTTTCGGGTTACGAATGGCGCCGCGGAATGAATTAAATTCATAACCCGGGGTACCACTGTATTGTGGCAGCATCTAGGGCAGTTCATTCATTACCCTCTTTATCTAGATCGGGGGGGGGACAAACTGTGTGTGTGTGTGTGTGTGAGCGCGTGAGTTCTGGAGATTGTGGGGGGGGGGCTTTCCATCATGTTTGCAGGTTCACTGGATCCTGTAAAGGGGGGGTGGGTATTTTTTTGCAATTTTTAAAAAGATATTTTTGTCTTAAAATGTCCCCTAGGGAGCCCAGAAGGGCCAAAAACATGGTGATAATGCATTCATGTCCCTTAGAGGGCATTTGGGAACATTTAGGGGCAACATTTTTTATTATGGGTTTTTTTTGTGGGGGAAAGTAAAATGGAACATGTGGCCATTCAATTAGTTTTGGGTGGTTAATGTGGGCCCCTAGCCTTCCATAGTTGCCCAAACCTGGTCTAGATAATAGATTGGTCATCAATAATATATATTATGAGATTACTGTTGTTGTTTTTGTTGTTGTTGTTATGTGCCTTCAAGTCAATTCCAACTTATGGCAATACTATCATAGGGTTTGGGTTTTTTAGCAAGATTTATTATTCATAAGAGGTATGCCATTGCCTTCCTTTTAGGCTGAGAGGGTGTGACTAGCTCAAGGCTATCTACCTTAATCCATCAGGCAAACTACTACAGCACACTGGCTTGGATATGACAGCACTACCATGGGCGTATCATGAAATGACACAGTACAGCAAATCTTCCAAATGCACAAGACTCCTATGTGCCCTCAATGTAGGCCTTTAAAGCAGTTAGGTGGGAAAGGCTATGAATTTCAACTTCTTTGTTGCTTTTTGGTTCTCATCTTCTGGTGTATCTTGACATCGACCTACAACAACATCACATACATTTCTTTTGCCCAACAGAGCTCATTATAATTTTAACAAGCAAGTATAGCAGGGACTTGCAATTATGACATCTGGGTATTTTTTTTAGCCTACAGGTCCTGTCAGCCTGAAGCTTAACCAGCATATCTGATGCTGAGGAATTAGAGGAACTGTTGGCCTATATACCCTAAAGACACCAGATCCTCTATGATCTTGGAAGCTAAACAAGGTCAGCCCTGGTTAATTTTTGGATGGGAAACCTCCAATGAATAGCAGGTGCTGTACGGTATATTTCAGAAGGAACTGACAAAACAACCTCTGGATATTCCTTGACTAAGAAAATCCTGGAGTTGCCATAAACTGACAGGCAACTTGAAGGCACACACACACACACACACATCTGGAGGAACACAGTTGCCTGCCCCTGAACCACAGAAAAATAGCTTCAGTAGCCATATGTTTTCTAGACCTAAAGGACAGCACTTGGCTTGTTCATATTCAGAAACTGTTGAAGTATAGGAAAAAGTATCACATTTATGTCTGTGCTTGCTCTAGGACATTTGCATTTATTTTTATTTTCTGTGTTCCAGGGTGGAGCCATGGTATTAAAAAGAGATTCCAAGGCTGAGCCTCATACAATAAGCCCTGGCCGCTCATCTATAATCACTTCTGCTGTGAACATTTCCAGACATGTTTACAGCTGCAGATGCTGGTCTCCAATCCAAGTGGCCAAAACTCATCCATGTCAATTCCTCGGCAAAGTTTTGAACAAAACTAGCAAATTTTTACAAAGACGTTGTGAAAGCTCCTTCCAAATCTCACTGAAATCAGCAGAGAACATTCCATTGGATTTTGCCGGGATTTGTTCACAGCCAACAGATTTTTAAGATGCAAAAAGAATACATTAAAAAATTAAAATTTCAAGAGAGCCAGTACTAGCATACAAGATTAAGCCCCAAAGGACTCCCTAAAAGTCTTGGGGCCTAAGGTGACACTACAGAACACATGTATTTCTGTACAACATGGGTATAATTATCAAAGTGCCATGACAAACTTGTCAACAATGTAGCTGGGGGAACTCCATGTTCCTGTATCTTATAATAACTTCTAGGCTTTACTGTACAACAAAATACAAAAGATATTAAAAGCCAAACCACACAAAATGCCAAACATACACAAACACAGACAGAGAGAGCTTATATTTCCACATAAAGGTTTATGTCCCCTCCACTACCAGATCTGTATCCATGTGTGTGTGTATGCATGCATGCGTATGTGTATGCCTTCAAGTTGCATGCCAACTTATGGTGATCACATTAACTTCATAGGGCTTCCTTCGGCAAAGAATTTTCAGAGGTGGTTTTGCCAGTTCCTTCCTTCGAAATGTAGCCTACAGCATATGGTATTCATTGGCAATCCCCCTTCCAAGTACTAATCAGGGCTGGCTCGGCTTAGCTTCCAAAATAAGATGAGATCTGGTATTTGGGGTATTTAGGCCTCCACCTTTATTTCCCTACTTCCCTACAAAGGAAATGCCTGCATCCAAAAGCTGCTTTTAATCTAATGTTGCTGTAAATTCATGCATGCTTTTAGTAGCATAAATCAGATGGATTTAGGCCAAAATCCTCTCTACACACCTGGGGGACCTTGGTGCTTTGAGGAGACATGTATAGGATTGAGCTGTCAAAACAAGGAGTTGCTGTGAAATTGGAATTTCTAGTCTCCCCTCAGAGCAGGCTGTGAAGAGCAGTTCAAACGAGTAAAGTATTACTTTAGTTCTTTTCAGCTACCCACACTATTATGAAAACAGCAAGTCTTAGGATGCTTAATTTAAACAAGACTGCCCATTGCAGAGGTTAAATCATCATTATTTGCTCTATCATACATTAAGACGTTGCCTTCTACCAGGTCAGACCATTAGTCCACTGAGGCCAGGATGGTCTCTTGTTCAACCACTAGCAGCTCCCATAGGGTCTCTACTAGAAAGTTTTCCCACTACCTATACAATATAATCAGGCCTTGCAACAGCACACAGCATGGTGAGGGCAAATGCTGGAGCACATAGGCCCTAGCAGAATGGGCACAAAATCTCACTGTGCCTGCCATTGTTGTTGTTTGCCTTCAAGTCATTCCAATTTATGACAACCGTAAGGTGGTCCTATCATGGGGTTTTCTTGGCAAGATTTGTTCAGAGGAGGTTTACCATTGCCTTCCCCTGTAGCTGAGAGCATGTGACATGCCCAAGGTCATCCTGTGGTGGGCGATCAAACCCTCTAACAATTCACAGATGAACACTGGGACATGTGGGACTAAGCAAACATTCTTAATGAGGAAAACCACACAAGCTAGAAGAGGCTGCAGCTGTTTGCTTTTGCCTAAGCATACTGGGAAGGGCAATGTTTAAGCCCCTCCTCTTCCCATGCTGAATTAATTCATTGCAAACTATGTTTTCCCTTTGAACACAGTTTGCAGCAACTGAAGTAAGCTAACGAGAAAGGTGGAAAGTGGGAGGAGGAGACATTGGGATGTTTTGTAGGCATCTGAAAAAGTGGGACCATATAGGATTAAGTGGGACTGTCTCTGCCAAACTAAGACAGTTGAAGAGTATGTGTTAGTGGTACAGGCATGAATATGTTGTGCTACATGTGCAGAGCAAATTGATTGCCATAGTGTATCAGATGTATTCTGCTGATAGCAGCAGAGTTGCACATACAGCAGAATCATGCATTGTGTTCATGCACTGCATGAACACTGCATAGTGAACAATAACACCCAGTAATTGACATGTCTTATACAATTTTGCTATTTTGCATGGGAGTTATACAAGGCTCGTGCAAGTGTATCTCTGCAAGCAGATACAGTATTTACACTGTGCTAGGGGGGATGTTGGACTGCAGCCTGTGTGCTTATTTATGTTTTTCAGTCTTTTTATCTTTCTATTTATATATTTTGCATTGTAGGCCAAGTCAAAAAGTGCCAACTGAGGTAGACCCAGCTGCAGCCACTGTTCTATTCCCCATTTCTTGAAGAAATAAAAATAGCAGCAGCCACACCACCCACTCCAGCCAATGTTTTTCTTGCCAGCACATTGCTGCCACCTGAAGTATAACAGCCCATCCTCTAAGAGTATCTTTTCCAGAACCCCACAAAGCCTGGTCCTATTAATTGAACATGTCAGGCACTTTTTAGCAGAAAACCAGGAACTCTACTGCCCAGCCAATGGTTCAAGTAAAAGGTGCTGTGGGCTCTTAAGAGACTGAGCCCTCCCTCCATGGCAACAACTACCATCTCCCATCATGGAGGGAGAGAAGGGGACTGGAGATTGGAAAGGGCTAATGTTGAATTTTTAAATTGTATTCTGTATACACTTTTATTCCTGTAACCTGCCAAGATTCATTCATTCATTTATTTATTTATTATTCTGGAAATCAATAAATCTAGCATCATTTCTCCATAACTTCAGAGCTATGAGTGCAAGCTGGGTCATTCAGTGGTGAGGGAAAGGCACTCTACATATGCTTAAGGGGCCCTTTTGTTGTTATTACTTCCATGTGTTGTAGGCCTAAACTGAAAACAAGTTCTTGGAGTAAAGCCTGGTGAGTCAAAGTAAGCCTTGGGCATTATTCTTAAGTATGAGAGGAATCCATGAATGTTCAAAAGAAAATCTCCAGAGTAAATTTGGAGAAGGAAAAGTGTATAAACATGCTTTGAAATTCCCAACAGTTTCTGCAAACAGCTTGGAAGGGCAGGGGAGGCTTTCTAAAATCAACCAAGCACAAATCATGCAGACGACGACTACGGACTGACCCGTAAAAGAGGTTGCAAATTAACTCTGACAGGTGATCATTAAAAGGTTGGCTGCCTTGCCTGCTCTCCCAAAAGGGAACAGTGAAGGATTACCATTCTAATCATTTGCTTTCTCCTCCATCACATGTTTCTCCGTGTGCTCTCTGTAAAAGAGCCCATTCAAAAGTACAAGCGGCATATGGCACAGTCCTCTAAGAGACTGTACCACATGAAAATGCATGGGAGGGAAATCACTTGTTTGGAGGGGAAAAAATCCTGGCAACCCAGCATCCCTCCATCTGGAAGATTAAAGAGGATATTTGCCTAGCCTTGCACTTGCAATGTGCTGTGAAGTTTTGATATTGAAGAGCTGGTGACACGAGATTTCTCAAAATGTACCAGTGCAGCTCACCAAATGTTGCTGGACTGCAATTCCCATCAGCCCTAGCCAATGCTGAGGAATATTAGGAGTTACAATCCAGTAAGAAAAAAGGAGGATTAATCAGAGCTGTTCCTGCCAAATTAGAACAGTTTGAGGGTATGTAAGTCCAACTGGTGGAAACAGCTGCTGGTAAGAATCACTGGGCCCAGGAAGGCTTAAGCAGGTGGGTTCCACACATTGGTTCTCCTCCAGAGGCCCACAACCCTCCATTTATGTTGTCCCAGCAAAACCCAGGATTGGGAAGAAGTGGTTTTCCTTCAGCAATTTTCGGTCCTATTTCAAAACTGCACACCTTTACACATGACGTGCGTACTCAAAATTGTGCACTGAAAGCTTTTTTAGTAACATGCACCCCTTCTCAGAAACAAAGAAAGAAGCAACAACAACAAGGGAATGCATCCAGTTGTAGGTTTCCAATCATCTGCATGGTACAGGCCGGTATGGGAGGAACTCGAGTGGCTGGCTGTGGATCTCTGCCTTGTATGCATGTGGCGGAAAGCACATGTTCTTGACTGTGAAGGGTAGCCAATGCAAGATGCATCAAGTAACCCTCAGAGGCTACCAAATTAAATTAAGCACAAAAAGCAGTCCGTAAAACGAGAGGCAACTGTGCAGTCAATTCATACACATGTTTGCATCACCTGCTGATGCTGCACTCGATAACCATAAAACAAATTGTGGGCAACTTCTGGCAGACCAATGGTCACATTTTCACCCACAGCACCCAGTATTGTGCACATCAGCCCCCAAAATATGGGGAAAAGAAGGAAAAGAGATAATCAGTTTCTTCAAGTTTCAATTTTTACAACTTCTGTTTTTCAGCCAGAGGACATAGAGCCCTGGCTCTGTTTCTGAACAAAACTGACATAGCCAAACCAAACTAATAAACAAGGCCAGAGGCACAAGAGTGGACTTTCTGCATTAGAAAGCCTTTCCTCTAAATGAATTTCAGTTGATTTAAGTTTTCCTTCCATGACAGCACATTCATTGCAGTTGCTGAGGAACATGGATGTATATATGTTACTGCAGGCCTTATTTTCACAGAAACAAAGGGAGAACAGTGAATACATTCCCCTCAGCTTGTGACAGAAAGAACTGTTCCTGGCGCTGATTTTTCCACTGACAAGAAAGGCTGCTTCCCAGAATCTGTGTGCATTTTCCACACTGTTCTCCACTCTTCTCCCAATGCTGCCCATTTGGTTTGTTTATTTTGACTTCTTATCTGATAGCTTTGACAATGGTCTCGTGCTCCAGGAATGGACGGCCATCCCAGGACAGGGGAGCAAGGAGTGGTTTCCTGTTCCCAAGAGCCGTCTCTCCTTCCAGAAAATGTTTCATGGGAGAATAAGATAAACAAACCCTGGTGAGAATGAAGTACTTAGCCTGTCGGATGTCAGCTGCCATTTGCATGAACTGCTCTCCTCCTAGGAGGAGTTACTTCAAAGCTTCCATGCACGTAATAGACAGAATGCCCCTCCTCGATTTTGCTTTGGTTATTGTAGCTGATTGCTTGCTTGACTTACTTCTGAGTAAATATATACAGGATAGTATCATGGTTCTGTTATATCAAGTAGAGCTTGTGTGCCTTCAAGTAGTTTCTGACTTATGGCAATCCTAATGTGAACCTATCATAGGGTTTTCTTGACAAGAGTTGTTCAGAGGAGGTTTGTCATTGCCTTCCACTGAGGCTGAGAGCATGTAACTTGCCCTAGGTCACCCAGTGGGTTTCCATGGCAAAGCCAGGAATTGAACCCTGGTCTCCAGAGTCGTAGACCAACTCTCAAACCATTACACCACAATGGCCAAGTAGACCTTATTCACTAACAATTTTGTTTAGGCCTCCAGTCTTCATTTTCAATCATACTGCTTCCCTGTCAAAATAAACTACAGACACACTTTAAAGAGGTTTTTCAGCTCTCTTCCAGAACATCACAACACAATGGCTATTTTCAGCAGAATGTTCTGTGTTCACTTGTAGGCGGCTAGAAGTAGCACTCATGTGAGCACTCCGCGCAAGAAAATGTTAGTTAGGAACTCTGACATTTCCAGGATGTGTGCTCAATAAGAGATTCCTGTCAGACAAAGTCTTCTTCACACAGAGAAAGGGTCCACAAGTGATTAGTTCCCCTGTTCAATGTGAGGATTCTCATATCAGTAACACGTAATGTATGTGCAACTAAGTGCCCCCAGACAAGTTTGCCAAGGTAACGTAAATATGAGTCAGGATAGGAGCCGAGAGGAAACCCTCAAGGGAGAATCAGGGAGAGATTTTTAACCACAGCTACTAATTCTCCACTACACATTCCCTATCGTTCCCCCCATTCTTACTTCCCAATTTCACAATATAGTTGAAGGAGTAAAAATATTTAGAAACAACCTTCTGAGACAATGGCATAAGGGGCACCTCCAACTGCTGGTTTGCCCATTCCAGTTTCCATCTTCCAGTCACTTTATGAAGAAAACATAACTTTTAAATCCCTGCTTTTCTCTCCCAATATAAGCCTTCACACTATGAGAAGTGATGGTTATATCTTCACCAGCATGTCAATTTTCCTTGGTTTGGAAATACTGTATAGATTGATGCCCCTCTATCTAATCGACAGCGGTGGTACTATAAGCTAGATCTTTGAAAAAAAACACAATAAAGTGTCACTAAACTGGTAGGTACCAGTCATCACTTGGGTAACCAAGAACTATTTAGTGTGTTAAAACATCTATGCACAGAAGGCATAGGTCTTCATTATGGTTTTAGGCTTTGAACAAAATTTCAATGTTTATGAGTCCCACATCACTACCCCCCACCCACAAGGTCACACCAATGAAAAATATATCACTCAAATGCCACTGGCAATTCTAGATTTTCACCCATTAAATCTTTAAGCATCAAACAGTATTTTTTTATTAGTAGCGACATGTCCCCCCCCACACAGACAGACACTGGACCAGAAATATTAAACAGATAGAAGTTGGGATGTGCACAAAAAGAGGAGGGGGGGGGGAAATCCACGGATATGATGTTAAGCACATTTTGATGTTTGGATGATTCATACATGACTTATAGAAGTATGGAAAGTCACTTCCCATGCCATATCAGCAATGTCTGGATCAAGGAACCACAAAGCCTGATCCAAAGACAGAATTCCTAACTGCATGAACCGTGTATGGCACACTTGTTGCCCACCTGAGCCCACTTTTGTAGTTCCTGGACAAAGAATTGCTGGAATACCATGGAAAGAAGTCATTGGTGGGACAGCAGGACCATCCTTGTTGCTACTAACATAGGAAGGGGCTTTCAAAATAAAGGTCCAGCTTAATCAATGGAATTTACTTTCACATTAAACCCCATTTTGGTGCTCTAAACGACACCTAAAACATACTTTATTGAACCACTGACTTAAAGACTGCCTTGGGTCCTTTTCCAGGACAAAGATGACATATAGTAAATGCAATAAATAAATAAAAGAATCCATGTTGGCTCAAGGATTCTGGGACTTATCAGCCAAAAAAGTAACTTTTCAAAACTCTAGCCTGAATGGGGTAATCTGAACTCACACTCATTGGCTGTGCCCCCAGCTTTCTCCCCATGTGACATACTTGCCACACTGAATTGAGTGTCTAAAAGGAACTTCTATGAATGTGCACTTGAAGGTAAGTGGAACATATTATGAGATCAAGAACCTTGCCTATCAGGGTTCTGGATTATGCTGAGACTTCTGCTTCTGTTCAAGTGAGCATGTAGTTCAAATGGCAATGTCAGGAACAGGTAGAATAGTGGAATGATCACTACCACTTCCTTCATATAGGTGTGAACTTCCTATTGAATCATAATACCTGAATAAAGCTGTTTGTTCAAGACCAAGATGCCGAGGCATATGTGGCCTGCAGCTCTCTGCTAATGGGTGTCATATCTATATCTTGTTGTATGTTATAATGTGCTTTCACACTGACTTCACCTTATAGTAACCTTAGGGCATTCCTGGCCAGAGGCTCTTCCATGCTACACAGTTATAACACTGTGATGCCACTTCAACAGTCATAGCTGCATCCTATACAATAGTGGAATTTGCATTTTAGGAAGGTCCTTAGGATTTTCAGCCTGAGAAAATCCTAAGGACTTTCTCAAAATGCAAATTCCAGTACTGTATTGGATGCAGCTATGACAGTTAAAGTGGCATCACAGTGTTATAACTGTGTAGTGCCAAAGGGCCCCAAATTTATTCAGGTGTGTGACTTGTCCAACATCATCTAGTAGGTTTCCATGGCCAAGTAAGCATTCAAACCCTGGTCTCCCAGAGTCCGAATCCAACACTTAAACCACTATACCATGTTGGCTCTTCTGTATTTATATACGTACATGTCTACAGACATCCTATTTCTTTGCCTCTACTTTAATGTTCCCAGAAACAAGTTTGCATGGCTGATTTTACCTGGCCTGACTGGACTCTGCATGCAGTTCTGAGAAACCATGGTTGGGTGGACCGATGTGGATGCTCTGCTGCTGAGGTCCATGACAGAAGGTGGTGTTGCTGAGGTAGCTTGCTGAAGAGCAGGTTGGTGAGGGCTGTGGTCATGCTGAGCTGGGCTGGGCGGAATGCCATTCTCTGAGAGAAACTCTTCCAGATCCATGTATTCCAATTGGAAAGTGTCACCATCATAGGGAAGCGTCTTGTCCCATAATGTCGGACCCAGGAAAGCCGACTGTGGGACAGTGGCACTGGTATTGTCATCATCCAACTTTTTCTCTTTGTCTTTCTCTTTATAAAATGCTAGAGGGAAAGGAAGAGAGGGGCAGAAAACAGGTAAGAAAAATCAGTATTTTTACAAAAAGTATTTTTGCAACACTTTCATAGTATATGAAAAAAAAAGTTCTGAAAAGACCAAATTGTATTTAACTAAGATCTGCCCCTTTCAGGCTGTACATTTGGTATAGAATTCAAAGGTCTCTAGATATATTTCCTGCTCATTAAAATCTATGCATGGCTGCCGCCTCTGTTTTTAATTAGCAATTCATCTGTGTTCTTGGCTTCGAGCAAATGTAAGCTTCAAACAACAACACTGAGATTTCATCAGAACCCCCCCCCCCCCCGACAGAACAGGGGAAATCAGAGCAGGAGTTGCTCTGAGGGGGCAATCCATCATGAAAATTCACTAGCACAAAACATATAACCAAAATGAATCAGAGTAACATGAGAGTGCTATATGCTTCTAAAGCTACCTGATATTCATTCCAATATGGCTTAGACTGAAGGAAGAGTGCAGCTGAACTTTTTATTTCAGAGTGTGAATTCCTTTTCTTAAAATCCTTAAAACCATCAGAAACAGAACATAACCGGGATCATTTGCTGCTTGACAGCTGTCGGACTTAGTTTATTAGAAGAACTATAAGACTTAAGTCCAATGTTATTATTGAATCCTGGTGAGGAACAGCACACCCTTATGTGCATCTACTCAGAGGTAATTCCTTGTGTTCGGCTACATAGTGAGGCTCGCTCCAAGAAAACAGAGATGTAGAAAGATCTTGTAGCACCTTTGAGACTAACTAAAAGAAAGAAGTTGGCAGCAGGAATTTCGTGGACTAAAATCTACTTTCTCAGATGCATGTGAAATAGACTTTAGTCTACAAAAGCTCATGCTGCCAACTTCTTTCTTTCAGTTTGTCTCAAAGGTGCTACAAGATCTCTCTACATCTCTGATTCTACAGACTAACACAGCTATATGTTTGAATTCTATTCCAAGAAAGTACTGTAGTGTATAAAGGTACGCAGCCTAAAAGAATGCTATAACAAGTGCACCTACACACACATGTGCCTCAAACTTACTAAGACATGAAGAATGGCAAAGGCCCAGACACGCAGTTACAAGCCAAAGGTCATTTATACGAAGAAAATCTTCACGGTTTTTTAAGTGAAACTTTCCAAACACTATGGGGCTGTGGACCAAACTGCTCTTTGTACGAGAAAACTTTGATTAGATCTTGCAACGTTTGCTTATAACTCAATGGCAGCTGCAGTCCAAAGGACCTATATCTTCTTCCCCACTCCTGTGTGCATTGTGATTTTTCTGATCCAAAACCTTTTTCTGCTCCACTCCCCACTATGCCAGCCCCAAATGTTTGCAGTCTTCTGGAGCTCTTATTTGCCTGGAGTCAGATGAACTGGTTTGCCCCTGAGGGTGAGGAAACACACCTACCATGGAACACACACACACACACACACACACACACACTCACCAGCAGCAGCAGCAGCAGCAGCAGAGTGGGGAATTTGTGATTGGGAAAATGGCTTTGGGTTTGGGGAGTCTTACAGCTTTTCTCCCCACCACCACCACCACCAATGGGGAGAAGTTTCAGAGTAGTGTGTGTGTGTGTACAAATATATAAAAGTCAAGAAACTGAATGATCGACTTCTGGTTTAATTTGTGGCTTGGCTTTTGCTTCCAGGTAAAAACTGGGTTTAGAACTGATAACCAAAGTTATCATATTGGTTGTTACTGCCAAGAAGTGACAAAAATTTCTAAGAAAATAACTACAGTGGGTCCTTGTTATCTGCTGGAGTTTGGTTCCAGAATCCACCCACCCACCCCATGGATAACAAAATCTGTGGATGTTCAAGTCCCATTAAACACAATGACATAGTAAAATGGTGTCTTATACAAAATGGAAAAATCAAGGTGTGCTGTTTGGAATTTATACTTGTTTTAAATATTTTTGAACCAAGGATGCTTGTGTCTAGGCTTGCCATATCCCGCCTGGGGGCGGGACTTTCCCGGTTTGGGGCGGGGCCACATGGTCCTGCCCCAGTTTGGCCCCTCCCCCAGGACCTCCCCCCCAGCAAGGCCCTGGAGGCAGCTCCAGCCCTCCCCCATGGCTGTGTGCCACCCTCCCTCCCCGCCTGGCTCAGCCTAGAGAGCAGGTCTTAAAGACTTGGTATATATACCCTGCAAAAGGCATTACTTTCAGGTTACAGTGAGCAAAGAAAAAAAGGCCATAAATGGTTCCTGTTTCACTGGGAGTCTAAATGCCTCATCTTTTAAATGTCTACCAGGTCAGTATTGTTGTAATTTTTTATCACAGGGTCGTTTTTGAGGCCCTAAACGTCTTTCCTTGTAATATGCAAATTTCTCCCAAAGCTGACCAATGGGAAAGAAGCAATCAGCCCTCCATTTGGGTTGGTTTTCAATGGCTTGGAAGGAAGAGGTTTTGCCTTGCAAGTTGCTGGTAAATAATAGAAGGCTTTGGAGTAGCAAAGGCTGCAGAAATAGTTTGATCCTCCCCTTAAACATCCATGGCTCAGTGCTATGGGATTCTGGGAATTGTAGTTTCTTGTGGCACCAGAGCTCTTTTGACAAAAGGAGACTGAATGGAGGCATTGCCTGGCTGGGGGCAGAGCCTCTTGCCAGCAGTGAGAAGGCTGCGATGATGAGGAAAAGCAGGGGCTCCTCTGGTGGTCCTGGCCACTTCCCTTGGCTCCCTCCCTCCTCCTCCTCCTCCTCCTCTCAGAGCTCATTCACACTCCCTGGCTTTTCTCTCTCCCCCCCTGCACTTTGAGACCCCTTTAACTGCCAAAGCTCAATGCCACAATAAACTACAATTCCCAGAATTCCATAGCACTAAGCCCTGGCAGTCCAAGCAGTGTGTTTTGGACACAGAGATCCTCCAAATGAATCCAGTCCCTAGCTTTTATATCTCTCTCACACACTGCAGGAATAATAAAGATTGCTTTAACTCAGTGCTAGGGAATCCTGGGAATGCTAGTGTTTGGGAGACATTGAGACTTCTCTGTCAGTGATGGCTCTGAGGCCACAATAGACTACAATTCCCAGGATTCCCCAGCACTGAGCAGTCTCAAACTGGACCATTTCCTGAGTGTGGATGCACCTGGGAAGGAGTTCTGGGCACTGCAGTTCAACTACGTTTGGAGGGTTATGGGACTCCCTGTCAGAGATAGCTCTGGGGCCACAATGTACTACAATTCCCAGCATTCCCCAGCACTAACCCAGGACAGTTATTATTTCCTCAGTGTGGATGCAGCTTTGGTGAGGAACTCTGGGCATTTCAGTCCAGCATTGTTTTATTTCTGCAGTGCATTTTGGATTAGAGACAAGGTGACCAGGCATCCTCCTCCTTTTCCAGGACATGTCCTCCATTTGGATCATGGCTAAGAAGCATGGATTTATAATTACATGGGTGTTTTTAGCTTTTATTTTTGGCCATGTCCTACATTTTTTTGCTTGGGTGCCCTACATTTTGGGGTGAGGGCATTGGTCACCTTGGTCAGAGAGCTTTCCAGGGGTTAACTGCCATTCTGCTGTGGTGCTGGAACAAACCATAGCATTCAGCCAAGACAGTTAAAGTGGTCTCAAACCAGATTATTTCTCCAGTGTAGATGCAGCCCAAGCCTTTTGCCTCTCTTATGCCTGAGATTTCAAAGCCCAGCCCTGGCACCACAACAAACTACAAATCCCAGGATTCCATAGGATGGAGTGATGAGAGTGAAAGCAGTGTGGCAGCAGCCTACCTGTGCTTAATGCAGTTCTTAAGATGGTGCACCTCTTGCCTACAAGACTTTTTTGTTTAACAACTTGTACCCATTAACTCCATTTCATGTCTCCTTTATTTAGTGGGGAGGAATACAGACAAAACAAGTCAAAATGAAGAAAAACCAAAGTCTCTTGACCAAAGGGTTTGGTTGTGGAATAAGCCTCTGAAATAGGCAAGAGGCAATGTTAAAATAAAGCCATGTTCAATGCTCAAATGTGCTGTTTGGAATGGGGAGAGGGGGGTGGCCAGAAAGGGAAGTACATTTCCGTGATCTGTCTACGAATAATGTCAAAATGTCCTCCATTTTGATCATGCCTAAGAAACATGCATTTATATTAACATTTCTAAAAAAAGCCTCAATTTTTTGCGTGTCCTCCATTTTTTATAAAATGTGTCCTACATTTGAAAATGTTGTCCTGCATTTGTCCTACATTTGTCCCGGTTTGGAGGTCCTCACTTATGGCAACCCTACTTGTGTCCACGGATAAAAAATCCATGGAAAAGGAGGTCCGACTGTACGCATTTCTCAAAAGAGAGCCATTGAACTAGAATATACTTGCAAGGTATAGCCTGATTGTTTTTTGTGGGTTTTTCAGGCTATGTGGCCACAAAAAAGTATGGATGCCAGCCATGAAAGCCTTCAACTTCACATGTAGCCCAATTTTACGCATATCTGTTGTGGTTGTTGTTGTGTGTATTCAACTCACTACTACTGACTTATGACAATTCTAAGGCGAAACCTAGAATCATAGAATCATAGAGTTGGAAGAGACCACAGGGGCCATCCAGTCCAACCCCCTGCCATGCAGGAAATCACAATCAAAGCATCCCCGACAGATGGCCATCCAGCCTCTGCTTAAAGACCTCCAAGGAAGGAGACTCCACTACACTCCGAGGGAGTTTGTTCCACTGTCGAACAGCCCTTACTGTCAGGAAGTTCCTCTCTGCTTTCAGTGGGATTTAGTCCCAAGTAGTAGGAGAGAGGATTGAAGCCTACGAGAATACTACAAGCACACCTACAAAGAAATATATTCTGAAAACCTGTCTTCATTCTCAAAGTGTCCATTTCTCAAACATGGTTCACATCTTAAGAAATCAGAGTGTTGTTTTTAAAACTGTTTGCCAACTATAGCTGTATTTGAGATTAGAAACTACTTCAGCTATGGACAAGCAGAGTTTAGGAAAATTACCTTTGGGGACTCACACTTCCACAACACGCCAGCCAGTGGAGTCACTGAGGGGACTGGAGTTCTAGTCCCCAAAAGTAACTTTGCCAAGGCTTTTACATGCTACTGAACTGAGGCGCAGCTTACATCGTGCACAGTACTGTTGACTGGAAAAACACAAATAAGAAATCTTGAACATTGCCCACTCTGCAGCTATTAACAGGCCCTGTTGCCATGGAATTTAACAGGTTGTGGACTGCAACCTCCATGTCAAAAACAACCCAAACTTTATATTACACACATTCTTAAAACTGGAGATGTCTAGAGAGAGAGAGAGAGAATATGCTGATTTTTTTAAAGCCTCCAGCAACTTTTCCAGTTTTAGGACTCCAGATCCACATAACTGAAACATATGTTGTATACTTCCTCTATTGTCATAGCAAACTAGGCTTGAGGTGATGTGCATATGTGTCTTGGCATGAGAGCATGCATGCACAAATCTGCATAGGGAAGGGGGGGAAGAGAGAGAAATTGGACTCTTCACATTTGTTTTGGCTGCAAAAAAAGAAGTGTGCATACTTTCTTGGAAGTCAATCCGTGGAAAGCAAAGGACGTGACTTCCAAGTAAACAGGAATGCAGGAGCTGAGTGATGCATTTGGGAGGACTAGAACTGCAAAGGCAGCTCTCTGAAAGTAAGTCATGCGTAAGGCAGGTGGGTCTTACTCTTGAATAAACAAGCATCTAGGACTGTGTGCTAAGACACACTCCCTATTTTGAACCTCTTTCGCAAGAAATTTGGGAGTGTGTCCCCAGGACAACCAGCAGCCCTCTTGCCCTCTCCTCGTTTGTCAACAGAAATGTCACAGATGATGATGCCGATGGCTAGTAGGTTTCTTGACTTTGCACCAACTAAACTTCCTAACCTACTCATGTTTACGGTACTTGAAAGTAAACTCCGCGGCTGCAATCCGAGACAGATTTGCAAAAAAAACTATAACAGGATCAGACTTCTCAAAACACTGTCCCAGGATCAGACTCTGCAAAAATCATCCTAGGACCAGACTTCACACACAAAAACCTCAGGATCAGACTTTACAAAAAAACACCCTACGTTCAGACTTTGCAAAAGTCTCAGGTTTAGACTATGCAAAAACCATCTTAGGATCAGACTTGGCAAACCCCCTCCTAGGAAACCGGCCACAATAAACCCCAGGCTGAACTCCCCTTAGGGCCGCTTCTTGAAGCCAACATAAGGGCAACCAAGTCACAACCACATCGGAAACCCACAAAGGGGCGATACATTTTCTTGGGCTACAAAAAATCCCTTGGAAGGAAGAAGGCACCTTTCGCTCAGGGCCGAGATTAGAACTAGGCTTTCCCTCCAGGGATCTTTCTCCCTCCAAACTTTAGTTTAAACTCCCTGGGCACTAGAAATCCCAGTCTGCAAGCCTGGATGCCACCTCACTTGGTCCTTACCTTTTTTTTGGGGGGGGGGGATGTGACTTTCTTGTTATTACAGTTCAATTCCACTTAACTGTCACTTTTGGAAAGTTTCTGGTTGTATTGGGTTTTTTAGTCTTGAGTCCCAAGTGGGGGGGGGGGGGGAAGGCGGGCTACAAACAACAACAACAACAACAACAACACTATACTGTGGCAGTTTTAACCCACTCTTCCCTGACACCTTCACGAAGTCAGAATAGTGTGTCTTTTTCCTGCCTGGGCTCCAAGTAGGCTGCGTGTTTTTCCTTTTCTCCTCCTTCCTTTACTTTTAAGTCTGAAACGCTTTGAATATTTCCTCTAATATTTCTTCTATCAATAATAATTTTATTGATAAAATAAACACATATTTCATATAATAACACCAATAACATACACTGGAATAGACCAACATAAAATCAACACATTAGACTCGCTCATACATTATAAACATCTTGATTTCCAAGCTTCTTGATCTTTTTTTTCCTATCCATTTTGCTTCCTGTGGCTCTCTAAGCCAACCAGATATATTGATTTGTTATTACTAAAGTCTATGTTTACTAGTAACACTAGCAATAGCTATCTCTCTCTCTCTATATCTATATATATATAGATTATATATATATATATATATATGCTAAGATAAATTATACTGTCCTAGCCTCCTTATGTTTATTTTATTTAATTAATTAATTTTTATCCTGCCTTTCTCCCATAGTGGGACCCAAGGCGACAAACACAAACACACACACACACACATATGTTTATGATCTGTTCTCTCCTCCCTTGGCAACTACCTACAAAAAACAACTATGGAGTTTATCACACGGAAGGAATTTCTTTTAATTTCGAATGAAAAGAAAGTAGGGCCAGAACGCATTCACGTGAATTTGGTAGTTCAGTGAATTTACGTGAATTCGAATTGCATTCGAACTTCCCATTGCTCAAAAATAGCTTGCTGTTGCCCAAAATTGCATGTGGTAGTCTATCACGCAATAACATTAAACCCCATGATTGCGTTCGGATTGCCATTGGATTATTCTTCCAATTTCCCTTGTCTGATAACATCCTATGTTTTCTTTAGTAGTGATAATAATATTAATATATAGCGATAGATATGCTAGAGATACTTATATATAATATACATATATTATATATATGAATGATGGCAATGATCAAAGGTTTTAAAATGAGAGCCTGGGGAGCCAGGATTTGAGAAGCCACTTGGACCCCCTGTCCTTCCCCTCCTCTCCATCCCGCCCCCATCCCGCTTTTGCCTCTCACCGTCTTCATGCTGCAGCGGGAGCTTGAGCGGGTTTTCCAGCAGCGACTTCAGCACCCCGTAAGTCGGAGGTAGGAAAGAGGGGTTCAAGGAGAGAGGGCGAGCCATGGCTCCCAAAGGAGGAAGAAAGGCAGAAGGATCAGGACACAGAGAGAGAGAGAGAGAGAGAGAGAGAAGTGACTCTCCTGTCCTTAGTTGGGAGTATTTAATTTAAAAAATAATATATATACAGTATATATATATATATATATTAAAAATATTATTATTACTATTAAAAATCAATATTTCTTCCTCCCTTGAAGTCTGCAGCTGGGGGAGTCTGGAGCCTCCTCTTGAGCCCCTTTGGCATCAGAGGCAGCAGCAGCAGCAAGAGGAGGAGGAGGAGGAGGAGGCTGCCAAAAGGGGAGAAGGGGAAGCAGAGCAAAAAAAGGAAGAGGAGGAATAACAATGCTGCAAGGGGCAACCCTCTCTCGGTCCCTCTCAATCTCTCTCGCTCCGCCCCGCCTCCGTTCTACAGCCTTTGCACATCCATGTGCTGCTGACACTGACAAGAGTGACGTCAAAGCCCAGCACAGAATCAAGGCGGAGGGAAGGCAAAGGAGGACGGATTCCCCTGGGCCCTAGCGCCCCGCCTCGTTCTGTACTCTTTGGTTCCTGTCGCCGCCGCAGCCTGGATTTCGCTTCTTTGTAGTGGCGCCCCAAACTGTGCCCTTTTTAAGAGGATGTTGGACTTCAGCTCCCAGAAGCCTCAGCCACCTTGGCCAATAGTCTGGGATTCTGGGAGCTGGAGTCCCAAATTCTAAAGGGCAAAGTTTGGGGGCCACTGACTTATGGCAACCTTAAGGTGAACCTATCATGGGGTTTTCTTGGCCACAGAAGGTTTGCCCTTGCCTTCCCCTGAGGCTGAGAGAGTGTGACTTGCCCCAAAATGCCAAGATTTTGGAATTGCAGATAAAGAAGACTCAGCTTGTACTAAAAGAGAGCCAGGGTCAAGTAATGATTTGAGTGCTGGACTAGGACTCTGGAGACAATCCCTGCTCACCCTGCTCACTTTGGGCAAGTCATACTCTCTCAGCCTCAGGGTATTACTTCCACATCAGTTTGTTGATTTTTAAAGTGCTCCTTCAGGTATTTGATTTCCAGGGCTGCATCTACAGTGCAGAACAGATACATTTTGGCACCACTTTACCTGTCATGGCTACATCCTGTGGAACCCTGGGATTTGTAGTTTTGTCAACAAACTACAAATCCCATGATTCCATAGGATGGAGCCATGACAGTTAAAGCGGTATCAAAGTGTATTAATTCTGCAGTATGGCAGCAGCACAAATTGTTTAGGGTTTGCAAGTGGTTGACACCAGCTTACTGAACGTGGCCTAGAAGGGAACAGGTTCCTAGAAGCTGGTGTGAACTGGCTGGTGCTGGTCAAATTTCTGGCCAAGCCATACAGTATTGAGGTTTCTGAACCAGGAATGCTGAGAGTTAGAGCCCAGCTGGTATCAGGAGGACCATAGGATTCCTACTTTGGATATACAGTCAGCCCTCCATCTCCACACATTCCTTATCTACAGCTTCAACCATCCAGAGTTTGAATATATTACGCTACCAGGTGGCCAAAGGAGGGAGGGCTGGATAATGATTGGCCTTCATCGGTGACTTTAAGCAAAATCTAATCTGCAGAAATCAGGTGTTGCTTTGAATGGCATGGAACTAAATGTGTTTACTCACTGGGTTTTAATTTTGTTTTTCATGTTTTTATTACACTTGTATGTGTGGGCTGTTATTACTGAGCCCACTGGAGCTTTTTCTAAAGGAAGTCTCAGTACCTGGAATTGGTTTTCACACTCCTTAGGAAGCAATAGCAGGCCAGGGTTGGTATCAGGTGTTGTTTTCTTTTGGAATAGACAAATATATATTATGGTCACTGACCAGCGTATTCTTTCGGAATAAACCTGCTCAATACAAGATGAAATGTGATGTGTGTGTGTGTGTGCTTTTTCTACTGACTACACCCCTGACCTAACACACACACACACACACACACACACACACACACACACAGATGGTCTCTTTTGTCTCACCCGAGCTCCCAAACACCTCTGGATTCTACATGACTGGTAAAAAAACATGTGAAGCTCACCTCCCTCATATACATTTTTAAAATCACAAAGCCAAGGGGATAATCAATTGAACAGACAAAGAGAAACTGCTGTGGTTACTGCTATGAAGCAGTAACACTGCAAGTAGCTTATTGGCCAAAGACTTTACCACACAAGGCTAAAAATTGGAATTTTAACAGGATAAAAGCATTTTTGGCCAATATTTATCGCACAACATAATGTCTGTCCTGCTGCTGCCCTGCATTCCATTCATTACACTTTTTTATTGACAGGCAAAACTCATCAATAGGCTCTGAATCTCACAGCGATTCCATTATTAGCTGTGTGAGATCGGTCCTTTCTGCTGCAGTTCTGCTTCTCAGGCAGTCGTGTTGTGCGAGTGGCTGTGATTCTGCTCCTACCCCCCCTTACAGCACAGCTGCAGACTGGTGTGATAGTCCCAAGCCAGTGAAATTGTGTTCTGCTATGGTAATAGCTGCCGTGGACCCCACACTGGTAAACCCCACATTGTACTGTGCCTAGCTAGAGCCCCAACCAAAATCTGGCTGCCTCCCATGTGGCTCCCCCCAAACCTACTTGATTCTGCTCTGACTCCATCCTGAGCTGCAGAATTCAAACTGGGCTCCAACCCTGTTTCTTGAGCTATTCCCTCATACTCTCTCAAGTTACATCATAGAGCCAGAGCATGGAAAAGTTACTCTTTTGGACTACAAACCCTAGTTGTAGTGCCAAAAAAGTAACATTGCAAAACTTTGTCTAATATCCTCTTTCCTTGGACATATCCAGAGGATAGCATTCTTAAACACAAACTTTGGAAACTATATCATCTGGCATATGTAGTAATGAAGAGAAGGGTTTTCAAACCCAGACTGTTTATGTCTCCTGGAGCAGCTCAAGGGCTTTTATTCCACTATCCTTGATGGGGCAGAGATGCACTCAACATAATTGCAGTGCATGCCCCAAAGCATCCTGAAGCATCACAAAGAATTATGGTGTGTCGCTTCATTTCATGCATGATGGGATCAGCAGTCCAGACTATTTTTCAATTGGCCTGTCTCTATTAGGATGAAAACTGTCTATATGGAGGATTACTACATACCAGGACTTCCATCTTTCTTGTGGCTGTGGACTACCTATAAGTTTATATAAGACCTCTTAGTCTTTGCAGCCCAGGCAGGCAGAGGTGTTTTGTTTGCTTTCTGCCTGAACAGTTCTTGTGCATTGTTCATGGAGCGCGATATAGCTACAGAAGGACAAAATAGGAGCATTGTCCCCCATAAAAATGACCCCCCTCCATTTTCCTCCAGTCCCCAATTTCAGTCACTGAAGAGTATGAGATACTGAAAATTATCCAAACCCTTATGCTTGCTCCGATTGCATTCCTTGGTAACTTTGCCCACTCCTTTTCGTGGGATATCTAAACTCTGTTTCTAAATGCTCAGCTGAGAAATTACTTCAATGCTAGAAATCTGGGGGGGCGAAGGAAAATTTAATGGGGCAGGCAGAAATCTAATCTGGGGCAATATCCTTATTTTGTCATCCCCCTTCCCCCCTAGCCACACCTCCATCTATGGATGTTGTAGTGGATGCATCACAATTCAGTCATGGGCTGGTTGTGTGGGTAGGTGGGTATGTACACATGCTTTCAAGTTGCCTATTGATTTATGGCACCCCCCCCCCATGAATTTCCTTAGGTCAGGAATGCTCAGAGGTGGTTTTGCCATTCCTTCCTCTGAAATATAGCCTACAACACCCGGTGTTTATTTGAGGTCTCCTATTCAAGTAGTAATCAGAACTGATCCTCTTTACCTTCCAAAATCAGAGGGGACCTGGTGCTTTTAGGGTATTTAGGCAGCTCAGTTTAGTCATTGCCATCTCTGAATCAGTGGATTTCTTTCCAGGGTTATATAGGGACAGGTCAATACACACAGCGCTGTGATTAATGGGTGGGAGCAGACTTTCCAGAGATGCTGTGGGATCATTTATCAGTGTTTCTACACTCACTTTGATCTCTGCAGCTACTGCTGAGCCGATGACTTTGCATGCTCAGAATCATAACATTATTATGCCAGAATTAGCTTGGACATAACATTTGCCAGCATAGAAGGAAGACCACATCAGCTTTCCCATTTTTAAACAAATTCCAACAACACTGGTCCTCCCTCTATTGTTTTAAATTAGTGGTCCTGTGTAATCATCCTAGGTTTTTTGAAAGTCTCAACACTTAAAAGTGTCCTTTTTATATACTCTCTCTCTCTCTCTCTGTATACACACACACACACACACACACACACACACACACACACACACACAGTCACCCCTCCTAATTCGCGGGGGATCTGTTCCGGACCCCCCCGTGAGTTAAGAGACTCGCAGATAACCAAGCCCAATTGAAATGAATGGGGTGCACTCCTACACGCAAGCAGAGGGCTCACACTGTGGGAGCATGCCTCATTCACCTCAATGGCAGGTCACCTCTCCATGGATCATCAAGTCCGTGGACTTGGAGGGGCAATTGTATACTATTTATATCTAGAAGTTTTAGTCAAAAATTGACCCCAAAAAGCTAGGTCAACATCCACAGGTCAAAAAAAGGAACCACTCTCTTTCTCAGAGGAGAGTGGCAAAAGGCAAGAGCTTAGTCCATTCTGGAAGCATCTAAAAGAAGCACCAACCCCTTCTACTCTGTCTACCATGGCTCCACATCTGACTTTTTTGAATGCCTGGATTGGAAAAGCACAAACAGTTATGCCTACCAGATTGTTGTAAGTTCTTTGGCATCGTTTTCCTTAGCTTTGTCCTTTATATAATGATGATGATGATGATGATGATGATGATGATGATGATAGATAGATAGATAGTTTTTTGTGGGTTTTTTGGGCTACGTGGCCATGTTCTAGCAGAGTTTCTTTCTGACGTTTCGCCAGCATCTGTGGCTGGCATTCTTCAGAGAAGATATAAATAAATAGAGTTTATTTATATCTTCCCGCCTCTCCCAATTGGATTGAGGCGGAATCACAACAGAGTTTAAAAAATACAATTAAAACATTATAATATTATTATCACACAAGTTAAAAGCACAGTTAAAAACATAAAATCAACAATCATGGGGTCAGATGCTCTCATTCCATACGAAAACAGTCTGTATGGAATAGGTGCGTATGCACGTCGAAAAAGCTCTGTCTTAACCGCCTTCCTGAAAGTTTCCAGGGATGTAGCAAGTCGGATCTCCTCTGGGAGTCCATTCCGTAGTCTGGGGGCAGTTACGCTAAATGCTTTTTGGGAAGTAGAAACATATTTAAATGTTGGTACCTCTAACAATTTCTTCCCATTTGTTCTAAGAGTCTGGGGCAAATTGTATAGGGAGATGCGTTCCCGTAAGTAACTCAGGTCCAAGCCATGTAGGGCTTTAAAGCTAATAACCAACACCTTGTATTGTGCCGGAAGCACACTGGAAGCCAGTGTAGATCTTTCAGAATAGGTGTTATGTGGTCAAATCTCGAGGATCCCGTGACCAACCTGGCTGCCGCATTTTGCACTAGTTGAAGATTCTGAATGTGGTACAAGGGTAGCCCTGTAGAGCACATTGCAGAAGTCAAGACGAGAGATTACCAGAGCATGTACTACAGCTTCAAGGTCCTTTCAGTCAAGGTAGGGTCGCAGTTGGCGTATCAACCAAAGTTGATACCAAGCACTTCTGGTCGTCGCATCTACTTGAGATGACAAACGTAGAGACGGATCCAGAAGTACTTCCAAACTGCAAACTTCATCCTTCAGAAGAAGTGTGACCCCATCTAGGAGTGGTTGACAAATTTCCTTCACCGGGCCTAAGGATCCTATGGCAAGTACCTCCGTTTTCACTGGATTCAGCCTGACTTTGTTTTTCCTTTGTTTAGTGCCTCTAAGTTTTACCCTCAACTTATTTTGGTCCCAAATCTTGCTTTGACTCATACATGAGGTCAACCTATAGTTGAGTATATACAATATATATATAAACCAAATGGCTCCTCTAATGTGTCACGTAAAACAGAGGCAACTAAAGCACCTTTAGAAATGATATACAATGGATTTCTTTGGGTACAGTGAGTCACAAACCATCCATACAAAACTACTGCTAGATTAAACTTTTGTACACAATCACAGTGTATAAAGACACCAAATTGCTTGCTACCGGAGATTTCATTACATAAATCCAGACAGATTGACATCAGTGGAGGGGGAATGGCTGGTACTGTTGCGTGGGGTGGAGATATGGCACATAATAAATTTTTATTTGATACGTACATCAGCAAATACAAAGAGAAGCCTTAATGAGGTGTAGGGTTAAGTGAGAGGGAAAGTAAATAGAAATATAATCTCTAGGAAGAATGATGAATCTGAGAAATACTGACAAATAATATTAATCTGAGATTAGGATTAGCAAAAGGAACATTGAGAAGGGAGGGCAAGACAATTGAACTTTCTTAAATATGTTCTGAGCCCAAAGCAAAGCATACTGTTCAATATTATTAGATGAAATACGATAGTCTGCTAAACAGGTAATTCAGGGAGACCAGGCTCTTTGTTTGAGTGTGAAACAAATTGCAGGTTCTGATGGACAAAAGTCTAATTATAAAAAGTTCTAACAAGCAAAAAACCAAAATCTGCAAAATTGTGGAGGAGAGATGGACTTCTACTACTTCTTTGGTTCATGCATTGACCACAGCAAAGATGTTTGAGTGTTCGAAGATCATGACTGAAATGCAAAATGGGGATTCACAAGCTACAAATGCTTTCTTTCTAGAGTCTAGAGCAGAGGTAGGCAACCCCCGGCCCGTGGGCCGGAGGCGGCCCGCGGAGGCGGCAGGACCGGCCCCAGCCCGGTGCTGCCGCCACCTCCTCCTCCTCCTCTTCCTGGGCCGCGCTGCCCTCCTCCTCCTCCACCATGCGGAGAAGGAAGAGGAGGGCCACGTGGCCTGGGGCAGAGGAGGCAAAGGGGGAAGCCCCGCGCCGCCCTCCCTGCCTCCCCACGTGGGCCCGCACCGCCCTCCCTGCCTCCCCGCGCGGGCCCACACCGCCCTCCCTGCCTCCCCGTGCGGGCCCACGCCGCCCTCCCTGCCTCCCTGCGCGAGCCCACACCACCCTCCCTGCCTCCCCATGCAGGCCGGCGCCGCCCACCTCCTTCTCCTCTGCCTCCTCCATCCCGCCCCCAGGCCGCGCAGTGCATGGAGGAGGGGGAGGGAGGAAGAGAAGAAAGAAGAGGAGGAAGAGAAGGAGGGGGAGCAGAAGGAGGAGGAGGAAAAGGAAGAGGGGGAACAGAAGGAGCAGAAGGAGGAGGAGGAAGAGGAGGAGGAGGGGGAGCAGAAGGAGGAGGAGGAAGAGGAGGAAGTGGAGGAGGGGGGAGCAGAAGGAGAAGGAGGAAGAGATGGAGGGGGGAGCAGAAGGAGGAGGAGAAAGAGGAGGAGGAGGGGGAGCAGAAGGAGGAGGAGGAGGAAGAGGAGGAGGAGGGGGAGCAGAAGGAGGAGGAGGAAGAGGAGGAGGAAGGAAGAGGTGGTGAGTGGCCAGAGGCCTTAAGGTTTTTTAAATTTTTATTTTGGGTGCTTTTGATGCTAACAAGTCTCCCTTGGTTTGACAATGATAGTGTGGTGGTGGTGGTGATGATGATGATGATGATGATGATGATGATATGAGTCAGCTTGAGAGGCATGCAGGCACTGTTTCTTAAGCCGAGAGAGTGTCACCTTCCAAAGTGTGTTTTGGATGCTTTTAATGCTAACAAGTCTTCCTTGTTTTGACAGTGATAGTGTGATGATGATGATGATGATGATGATGATGATGATGATGATGATGATGATGATG
>NC_056523.1:162957533-162959252 GCF_019175285.1 Sceloporus undulatus
ATGATGATGATGATGATGATATGAGTCAGCTTGAGAGGCATGCACGCACTGTTTCTGAAGCTAAGAGAGTGTGACTTTCCAAAGTGCCTTTTCTGTGTGTTTTTGGTTCTTTAATGGTGATATTGATATCAGAAAGCCTCTGAGGTAAGGCCAATGTAAATTGCTGTGATTTTTACAAACTCATGCGCAGTGAAGAAAAACCACAGTCCCTTGACCAAGTACACACTTCTGAGAAGTACACTTGGTGCAAGAACTGTGAAACCACCTTGACATGTTAAATGTGCATAGCCATGTGGACCCATGTTCAGTGTGAAACCCAAAGAGTTTAGTTATGCAATAAGCCTCTGAAATATGCAAGAGGCCATCTTAAGTAAAGCCATGTTCAATGCCCAAATGTGCTGTTTGGAATGGGGTGGGGGGGGGGTTGGCCAGAAAGGGAAGTCCATTTCTGCCATCTGTCTAGGAATAATGCCCAAATGTCCTCCATTTTGATCATGCCTAAGAAACATGCATTTATATTAACATTTTTTAAAAAGCATCCATTTTTTTTGCACGTCCTCCATTTTTAAAAAATGTGTCCTACATTTGAAAATGTTGTCCTATATTATTTAATTATTTATTTTTTGGCTTCACCCCCCCCCCCCGTTGTCTGGGGGACAACAACCTGGCCCCCGGCTCAAAAAGGTTGCCTACCCCTGGTCTAGAGCCTTCATTGAAAACATGGTCTGAACATTGCCTAGGAAATTTGCTGAAATTGCCTGGGGCTTTGTATACATGCTTTGTATGTGTAGACTATTCTACATATAATCATCCATTCATATAATAATCCATGTTGTTGTTGCTGCTGTTGTTGTTGTTTATAATACATATAATAGCCCATGTGGTCATTGAAGTGAGGGGATTCTGGGAGGTATATGCCAGAAAAGGAAACTGAAAAGGGACAGGAAGAATAAATTTCCCCGCCAGATTACTTTATATAAATTATTGTGTTCTGTTAAAGAAAGGTGGGATATAAATACAATAAAAATAATGAAACACTGAAGGCATGTCAACACTGGCCAATTAAACCAGTTTCCTTACACACTCACTGTGACTCAGAGGGAGCAACTTGTGCCAGTAGTGGCGCTTGGCATCTTGGGTGTTTATCACACTGAGATTTTTGGAGCTTTTTACAGCTCAGTTCCGACGTCACTGCGAGTCCAACGATGCGAATTCATGCTAAAACGTGATGTGTTATCTCACGTGATTGCTTTCTATGGGGGTTCTTATGAGGCACTTCCACATTCAGTCTGCACTGACTCATGTTGGTGAATTCGGAAACAAGCGAATTCACCAAAATCTGCTTCTAAGCTCACTTCGATTTCACTTTGAATTGGTCTGGTGTGGAAGATCACTCCGATGTCACCCCCCCTTGGCCCCCTGCGTCCTGCTCCTTCATCCCCCTTCTCCTCCTTCATGCCTACTCATCCTCTCTGCCACCCTGCCACCTATCCCATCATCCCCTGCCTTCTCCTGCATCCCCATCTTGTCCCTTCCGCCACCCATCCCATCATCACTTGCCTGCTCCTTCATCCTGATCCTGGCCCCAGTAACCCCCTGCAACCTATCCTATCATCCCCTGCCTGCTCCTTCATCCCGATCCAGTCCCCAGTGACCCCCTGCGACCTATCCCATCATCCCCTGCCTGCTCCTTCATCCCGATCCAGTCCCCAGTGACCC
>NC_056523.1:162959262-162973685 GCF_019175285.1 Sceloporus undulatus
CCTGGGACCTATCCCATCATCCCCGGACTGCTCCTTCATCCTGATGAAGGATGACGGCTAAAGAGGGGGCAAGGAAGGAGGACAGCATCCAGAGCCCCATTGAGCATGCGCAAGGGTGCCAATTCGAATAATTGAACCCTCCGGTGTGGTAATACAATGTACACGCACCACGCTTTGCTTGAATCCGCATCACGTGACTTGTCTGGAATTGAATTGACCCCGCTTCCTCCTTGATTCGGAAGGGCAACGGAAAGGCAACCAGGTGTGGTAAAACACCATGTTTTAATGTGAATTCACATTGCTAGACAGGAGTGACTCCAGATCTGGTGTGAAAAAACATCACATTTCGCATTGCTGGAACAGGAGTGACTGCGGATCTGAGCTGCAAACCCCCTATGTGTGATAAAGCCCATAGTGGGGACACAGGTGTAGACAGCCACCCAGTGTTGGTACAGAGTGAGGATGTAATGGAGGGAATCCAGGGCAGCTCTGGGATCAGAATACTTTGGGAGCAGCCCTGAATATTCTGGCCTGTGTAGATGACCCATGAAAGGCACCTTCATGTCATGTTCTGACATATGCAGTGGTGAAATTTACTAATGATCGAAGTAACAGATAGGATGATATACATCATACAACAGTGGGGTAAGGAACAGTAAAATAAACTATTGTTTGACAAACAGTTCACTTTTGGCATTCAGACCAGAATATTTATTATTTTATTTATTTAAGTATTATTATTATTATTATTATTATTATTATTATATTCATAGTTATATTTATTTGCATCTTGCGCTTTTCAAAAAAACTGGAACCCAGAGCGGCTCACAATATTAAAAGAACAGTACAATTAAAAACATACAAAGGTTTTAAATATCAGAATGTACAGTACAGTACACTGAATTCGACTTGACCAATTTACAAATTATTTAATTATTTAATAGTACTAAAAACATATTAAACTTGTTAAAATAAGGCAGCTTGCAACCAGTTAAAACAGCTTACATTCTTCCTTATACTGTGCTTAGTTAAGCTATAGAATTTGATGCTGCAAGAAGACACTGCAAAGGCTGCCAGGTTAAATGGCTTTAAAGGGAAATTAGACAAATTCATGGAAGATCCAGAGTTTAGAATGCACCTTTAAAAAGTAGTTAATTACACTTATGGAGTCAGTGCCCAAGTAGCACATTACTCTTGAAGATTCCCCAGACAACACTTTTTCTGGCCAAAATAATGGTGAATGGCCTCTCTGGAAGCTTCCCTGCACTAATGAATATTAAAAACAACAACAACTGCTTTTCAAAATGGTAACTAGACTTCTGGCCACTTCTGGTGGTGGTGATCTTAGTCTCACATCTGTCAGGAGTTCCTGATTAGAGTTTTGGACCATCTCTGGTTGGGATTCAATCCAGGAATCTAGATATCATTTGGGTACTGTTGGAAAATGTTGCTGTATACCTTAGGCAAACCTATCAGGGGCTTTACTGAAAAGATTTTATCAGAGGAGGTTTGCCCTTGTTTTCCTCTGAAACGGAGAGAATATGGCTTGCCCATGCTCACCCAATGGTCAAGGAAGATTACAAACCCTGGTCTCCAAAGTCCTAGTTCAACACCCAGATTTCATAGTTTTCATTGCCACACTGGCTCTCCATTGGGTAATGTCCCCCCCCCCAAGTAGTGTCAGTTTTTGTAACTGCACTATTGTGATCCTATCTGTGGCAATTTCATTTGGATGCTTTGTCACTCTCTTTGGAATTCCTGCCAGAGTACATACATAACTATATCATTATCACTATTCATTTTTGGCAATCGGTGTGGTCACTGTAGGGACCCGGGGCAGAAAACTGGGCACTGGATCCACCAAAGTTGCCCACACATTTGTTAGAGGGTGTGGCTGGACATCAAGATGGCTGTATATTATTTCCAAAAGTATCATGTTTGTGGTACAAGTTGCTGTAGGTGATATTGTGCTCTCATGTACTGATGGTGGGCTTCCTACAAGCACTGGAACTATTGGCTCCAAAATCAGTTGGGTGTGTGTGTGAATTTGCTCTTGCTTTTAGTATAAACTGTAAATTACCAGGGGCTGAACCGATGGGGAGGGGTTTCAGTTAAAGAGCAGAACATAACCTGGAGCATATCCATGACCCCACTGATATGGGAGCCTCCACCAGTGGCCCCTACCCAGAGGTGTCTGGTTGACCACTGTAAGAAGAGAATGCAGGCAAAGATAGGCCTTTGATCTGATCCAATACAGCTCTTCTTGTGTGCTAAATCACAGACACATCAGCCTTGGAAAATGGAATGTAGAAATCCAGTTCTGCCACCCTGCTAAGATAAGGGTGGGTGAAAAGCTCCTCGGTGGCCATATGAAGTGCATAAAGCTGTTTCTGCAGCCATGAACTTCCCTTTCTTCTGTAAAATTGCATCTCTTTTGAAGCCTACTTAGATTCTCCTAGCCAGTTCTAACACTGGGTGGGTGGGGGGAATAGACCATTTTTTCCAAACCAGCTGGATTTTTCTCTCTCCCTCTTTTTTATGGAGTTCTAGACAATACATATGGCTTAGAGAGTCCCAGCCCCAAAGTTTTGGCCCCTCCAAAATAACCAAAGTTATCCACCTCTGACTTAGGGGCATCCATTTTTAGTTTTCACTAATTTGGACATGCCACTTTTCAGGCTTAATATCTGAACTGCTTTTCATTTCTCCTACCCATTCATCATACCCACCATTCAGTTCAAGCACCTGACATCTGTTCTCAAGAAAGTATTGCTTCTCAGCCACTTGGTGCCAGCTACTACATACATGATGGGAAAACAACAAGCTGTAGCCAAAGGACTTTCGCAAGCTGAGGTTATACCATTCAGAGCACTTCTCTCGTGGTGCTGAGATCATGGCCAAGGGGCCTTTTAGCTGTGCCACTATATGAAAGAGAAAGGACTGCCTTGAATTCCTAGCTAAACATTAACCCAGTACACATTTATGTTCCTTTTATTATCACAGCTTTCTTCAGAGAAACTCAGCCTGCACGAAGGGTTCAAGGAGTGCAGGGCTGCATCAAAAGCAGTTTTTCTATATTTTATTACCAGTCAAGTAACCATTATTGTGGCGGACTGTGCATGGGGAGGGCTTGATTACTACAAGGACCCTTATAGTCACAAAACATCTTTGTTCTCACACAGACATTTGCAGCTACTGATGGAAAACTCTGCCAGTAAAGGAGAGGTCACCTGGTATTAAGGATGGGAGACTACTTTTTCTCCCACTCCAACAGTTATTGCTAATTGCAGCTCTCAGTCATTTGCACAACCTTGTATTTAAGTACTCATCTGGTAGCCACAGTGACTAGAAATTCCATGCAAGCAACCACACCAGCCCTCATCTGCCAATTTGTAGCAAGATAGGGGATGAACATAATATTTGTAATTATTCATTGTTTGGCTATGGGCCTTCAAGTCTCTTGCTGATTTATGGGGACTCATGGATTTCATAGGGTTTTCTTGGGCAAGGAATACTCAGAAATGGTTTTGCCAGATTGAAAAATGGATTTTTTAACAGTTAGGAAACACTGTCCAGAAGAATAGCAGACCAGTGACAATTTTGTGCAATTTCCTATGCAAACATACAATGGCTTGTATGAGTCTAACTTTTGTGTTTGGTTGTATATCTTTGCATTTTAGAATCTTTTCTAGTTCTTTCATAGCCACCATCCCCATTCATAACCTTCTTCTGATTTTCTGGTTGCAATCCCTGTTCCTATAAATGTTTTTATGCCAGGTATAAGAACTCTTTCACTACTGTATTTCCATTTCTTCATTGTCTTGGTTGAATTTACATAGATTCTCTGTGGTCATTGCTTTTGTTTTCTTTATGTTCAACAATAAGCCTGCTCTTGCATTTTCTTCCTTGATCTTGCTTAGTATTTGTTCCAGGTCTGGGAGGTTTTCTGCTAGTATTATGGTGTCATCTGTGTATCTTAGATTGTTGATATTGTTTCCTCCTATTTTCACTCCTCTTTTTTCTGTGTCCAAGCTTGCTTTTCTTACAATACATTCTGCATACAAGTTGAACAGGTAGGGAGAAAAGATGAAGCCCTGGGAGTTATTCAAACAGTGAAAATAATCCAGAATAAATTTGGGTTGAATCCCTGTTGTTCACATGCACCCCAAATGTATCTGATTATGTTGCTTTGGGTGGGGCTGCCAAAAACCCTACTTGCCCCAGGATAATCAATATTGGGGTATTTTCCAAGTTTTTAAAAAAGATTTGCATTGTCGGCAGTGTGAATAACTGATGTGAATAGACCCCAGTAAACTCAGGTTAAAACTCTGAATGTCTTGAATATGTTTCAAATACATTTGCATCATTGACAGTCCTGAAGCTGAAAAAGCACCGCCCCTTCCCCAGAGGAACAGCCACCACCAGAGAGAAGAGAGGGAAAGAGATAGGAAATGGGAGAGAAAAAGAGATGCCAACCCTCTGAAGTGGTGGGAAGAGATACCTTTGCCCAGCTGAGGGGTGCCGGTTGGTGTGGGAACATGGGAAGGCTGCGCACATGTGTGAGCAACTAAACTCATAGGGATATGGTTTGCAAAGAGATGTGGTCCCATAGTGTGAATAACAAATCCAAAATGCATCAGGATATCCGCATCATTCCCCTAAAAAACCCCAAAAAACGTCTGAATGACCCCCTTGTTTGACCCCAGTTGGGAACCATTACATTTCTCCTTGTTCTGTTCTGACAGTAGACTCTTGTGCTGAATACAGATTCCTCATCAGGACTATCAGATGTGTTGGCACTCCCTTGCCTTTAAGAATGTTCCATAGCCTTTCATGATCTATGCAACTGAAGGCTTTTCTATAGTCTATAAAACATGCTGATTTTCTTTTGGAATTTCCTGGTGCACTCCATTAGCTACTGTATGTTTGCAGTGTAATCCCTAGTGCCTCTTCCTTTCACGAACCCCACTTGGACTTCTGGTATTTTTCTCTCCAAGTAATAATACTCCTAATACTGTAATAACAAGGAAATTATAATTCTACACTTAGCTAAATCTAGTGCTTTCTGCCTTTTATGGAGTAACTCATGAGTTGTACAAGAAAATTTAAAATATGAAAAGGGATCTAGCACCTTTGAGACTAAGGGCCTATACAGACTTGCACTTTGTGCCAGCCTGTGGGCAAAGCCAGGGTGCAGTGTTCTCACGCTGGACACCCTAAACCCACCTCCAAGGTGCCATTTTGGCACGTGCCAGTCCACACGGCATGTGCCATCATGATGCAGCGCCGAAGGAGCACCATAAAGCTGTGCCACTGTGGCTATAGTGCGTCTCTTGGAGGACGCAAAAAGGAGATGCTTTTTGGAGCTCCTTTTTGCACTCTCCAGAGGCCAGATTGGGGCTAAAGTATGAGGTTGCTGTGGCCCCAATCCAGCCAGTAAAGGAGGCGGCTGCAGACCACCCATTTGGGGCGGTCTGTATACCCCCTAACTGTAGCATAAACTTTCACAGACTTAGTCTACTACCTTAGAAGCACTTAAATGCTTAAAGTTATTCTTTTCTGAAACTTCTGCCAGTGTATGTGTTTCACAGCTAAGTCATGAGACTGGCAACTTCAATGGTTTTTCTTTCAAACCATGCTATTTTTAGGAAGCTTCTGAAAGCTTAAAACAGAGATACATTCCAAAAATCAAGAGCATTTCAGATGGCACTTTAAAATTTAAGCATATGATTTTCATAGTTATTGAGTTGCTAAACACCAAGCAGTTTCCAAATTATATTTTGAGATTTAATGTTCCTACAGCTGTTTAGTATTCTCTGCAATTTACACCCTTTTCAGCCCCCGTTTGCAAAATTTAACAGGATTTAGATGGTCATGATACAATATAGTTTCACCAAATTATAGCTCCATAATCATGTAAGACACACATCTATTTGAGGGATAGGGTGTGCCGCCTTTAAAGTCTGGACTAAAACCTGGAGTGTTTTAACACACTGAAAATGGAAGCCACCAGCCATCACAGCCATTACTGGCTTCAGGCCCACCCACTGTTCACATCTGGCCCAACAGAAGAGATGGTCCACACTGGATAAAGATAGAGTGGACAGTCTCTGGGAATTAAAGCACCTACAGTGAGCCCTCCACATTTGCAGTTTGGACTTCGACGGATTTGATTATTCTCAGATTTGATTAATATGTTGTCTCTAGAAATCTCTACATCATCCAGTGTGACTCTATGCTCAATGTCCACCAGAAGTTGCATAGGCAGACTAAGAGATTTCTAGAGAGAATACTTTTCTAGGTATTTGTATAGGGTGGCCAGATGCCCTCCTTCTCCAGGACATGTCCTACACTTCAACCTTCTGTCCAGGAGGAATTCCAAAATATCCTTCATTTTGGGCATCGCTAAGAAGCTTACATTTGCATCTCTTTAGCCTTTTTAGCTTTTATTTTGTCATGTCCTACATTCTTCTTGAATGTTCTACACTTTCTGCTGCCTTGTCCTTCTTTGCAGTTAGGACATCTGGTCACCCTGCATTTGTAGGTCCTCCAGTGCAATTCTATGGTCAACATCAACCTCTGGTAGATGTTGACCACAGAATTGTACTGGAGGACCTAGAAATTTCTAGATAGGTGTTCTCTCAGATAAAAAAAAAATAGTGTTTTCTTATTTGATGTTTCTCCACTTTCATGGTGGTCCTGTGCCTCCTAATCCCAGCCAATGTGGTGGGCTGGCTGTATTTTTCTCCTCAGGGATCTAGCAGAAGCTCTACCTCATGTCCAAACATGAATGCTTCTACAACTCCACATTTGGTTTCTACACACACACACCTCCTCTTGTTTGGTAAAACAGAGCACACTTGTGTATGATTACTTTCATAAGGGAATCATCATTCCTGGAGGCTTCCAGGAGCAGCATCTTAGGGGGAAAATATCCCAACGGGGAGAAGAAGCCCAAGGTCCATAAAAAAAGGTGATGCATACCTTCAACTCTCCTGATTTGATAGCTCTAATTAATACTATCATCTCACTTTTCAGTTGCTTTTCAAATGTTCCTGTTTCCCTCTCCTTCTCCCGCTTTCTCCTTGCCTTACTTCAGGTTAACTAGATGTCCTAACTGCAAAGGAGGACAAGGCACTGCAAAATGTAGGACATTACAAAAGAAAAGCTGAAAACACTCAAGAAATATAAGTTCCTGCTTCTTGTTCATGCTCAAAACGGAGGACATTTTGAAATTCCTCCTGGACAGAAGGTTGAAATGTAGGGCATGTTGTGGAAGAGGAAAAAGTTTGCACTGTATTAATTCTGTAGGGGGAAATGAGAGGTGGCTCAGTTTGTTGTTCTGTGCCTTCAAGTCATTTCTGACTTTTGGAAACCCCAAGAACCTATCACAGGGCCAGATTTGTCCAGAGGGGGTTAGGTTCAGGCAAAAACAAAATGCTCCTAGATTGTGTGTTCTTTCTCATTAATTCCATTTGCCATTGTTACCACACCTTGTTGTTAGCTGGCCACATGTGCCCTGGTTTTTATGTGAAATGTTCAAGGGTATACGGTCAAGGAATCTCATAAATGTTGCCTGCCCCTGTGATAGACACACTGACAATGCTGAAGAACAACCACTTGCAGCAGTAAAGACAGTGGCATCATGGGTCAGGGGGTGCAGGAGGCGCAGAAAACACCAGGTGACACCCCAGAAGAGGGTTGACACCTGGTTAGCCCCCTGCGGGTGCTTCTTGACCCTATGTGGGTGCTCCTCAGGGCTGCACAGGTGCTGCTGTGGGCCTCAGGGGGTGGTCTCTGCCCCTGGTGGGTGGCGGGTGGCCATTTCTGTGGCCCGCATGGCCATTTCCTCAGCCTTTGCAGCACTTTCCCCACCCGCACAGCCATTACTCCCGCCCACATGGTCATTTCCCCAGCCAAGGAAGTCCCACCAGAAATCCCCCCTGCACCAGGTAACACCTGGTGTGAGATCCCCTCTGGTGCAAGAAAGAAGGCAGTCCTGAATGCAGGAAAAGCTATAGAAGCTATATTTATGTAGCCCAGATTAGCAGCAGAAACAGAAATGGCAGTGAAGTGTGAAAATTAGACAACACTGCAGTGCCAAACCAGTTTCAATGGGTGTGCCAAAGGCTCAGCTAATTGTACATCTCTGTTGAAAAATTAACCTCTGAAGAAAATGAAATCTTTGCATGAAAGATAAAAACAAGAATGTATCATCACCCCATGGACAGAAAAACTATGACTGTAGGGTATCTTAAATGCTCAGAAACCAACTCAACAAATCTTAAATAGTACATTATTTGAACATGAGTCTCATGGGGGTGGTGTGCTGTAATGAAGGCTATATAGACTTTGGGTGAGTCCACATTGGCCAGAATACTTTGGGAGCAGCCCAGAGCATTGTGGCCCCAAACTTGCCCCAAATTCTCCATTACTTAGGCACTCCAGAGTGATGCCAAACAGCTGCCACCAGCACAGTAGCATCACAAAAGTTAGCATCACCCAGTGTGGTAACTCATGGTGACATCCTTCCCCAATTGACCTCCATCCATACCGTACCATACAGAATCCTTAGGAATGTTTTTTGTACAGTGGTACCTCGGGATACGAAATACCCAGGTTACGAAATTTTCGGGATACGAAAAAATCCCATAGGAAATCATTGTTCCGGGTTACGAATGTTTTTTCGGGATACAAAGAAAATTTTTGGTGCTTTTTTCGGCTTTTTCGCACGAAACGCGGCTTTTCCCCATTAGCGCCTATGGCAATTCGGCTTACGAAGGCTTTTCGGGTTACGAAAGCGGCCGCGGAACGAATTAATTTCGTAACCCGAGGCACCACTGTACTAATGTTACTCATAAATCATAATTCCCACATATCACTGAATGTAATGGTAATAGTTGTAACATAAACAACTAGCACAATTAAAATTATACCTGTAAATTACAATATCATCTTCATAGATCAAATGTATTTACCTATACATAGTTTCATGTGTTTTAAGTGAAAATTTGGTAAAATGTGATGTTTTAAAAGAAAATCTAAAAAATACCCTTTAAAAAATAAAATTTTAAAATTTAAACAACTCGTGTAAAAAATTTTTTAAAAGAAGTCTGTTTCTTCCATAAGGCAGATATTTGAGGAGTACTGGTGTCACCTCCCCTTAGAGTGTCACCTGGTGTGGTCTGTACCCACAGCATCTCCCTAGTGGCACCTCTGCGCCAGTACAAGTTCCTTCCTCTGAGGCCAAAAACAAGGTGTCCAGCATCAATCTCACAGCTGGAACCCTCATTCTGACCTCAAAGGAGTGACCTGCACCCGTGGCAGAGTGGAACGCTGTGTAAACATCCACCTGGTGTCACTCTGAAGCGCTCCAGATTTTTTGGGAAGATCCGTAGCAAATGATGAGTTTTTAAAATGTGGTTTTCTGGAAGGATGGCCCAAATTTGTTGTAGAACTGGCCTTCCTATGCAGCCGAATCAGGCCTTTGGCCCTGCATCATGTAGACAGAGTGATGTGAGGGCAAGGAAAACTGGGTCATTTAGTCCATACAGACAAACCCTGGGAGAGGAGGTTAAATCCAGCTTAAAGCCCATCTCATTCGGGAATTTACTAAAACACAAGGTGTCAGACAAGCCACTGTCCTCTCAGATTTATTGTGCTCCCACCCGACTCTATTAACTCTGTCTGTAAATGGAGGGATATCTTACACTGCTGTTCTAAAAATTATATGATAAACTTATGGGAAACACTTTCAACACTTGATGTGTGCTATGTGAAACTGTCAAGTATTGTTGTATGGGAAGAAACCAGTATTTCCCACTCTCCTCACCGCCATTTATTTATTAAAATATTTATATCCCATTCTATACCCAAAGATCTCAGGGGGCCATGCAATAAAATAAATTTAGAAAAATAATTAACAATCATTTTAAAAGATTAAAAATACAGTATGCTCACCCCATAAGTGGGCTTGCCATCCACGGCTTTAAGCCTACATGGATGGCAAACCCCGTTTGTTAGAATGGCATGTGTGCCCATGGTACACACGCCGCGCCACGCACAAGAGCACGCAGGCACTGAAACAAATAGGACTTGAGGTCCCGTGTTTTTTGCCATACGCAGGGTGTGTGTGTGTGTGTCCCGAACAGATCCCCTGCATATACGAAGGGCCCACTGTACATAGTTTATCACTCAGAAGCAGACTTTTTATAAAGTATTATGCTACTTCTAGAGAGCCAGCACTGCATAGGTCCAAAACACACTACAGAAATAATCCAGTTTGAGATTGCTTTAACTGCCCTGGTTCAATGCTAGGGAATGCTGGGAACTGTAGTTTGGTGAGACATTTAGCTTTCTCTGTCAGAGAGTGTCAAAGGTTGCATCTGCGCTGCAGAGATAATCCAGATTGACATCAATTTAACTGCCATGACTCAGTGCTATGAAACTGTGACAACTATAGTTTTCTGTCAGAGAGCTCTGGTGCCACAACAAACTACAATTCACAGAATTTCATAGCATTGAAGTTAAAGTAGTGTCAAAGTGGATTATTTCTGCAGTGTGGATGCAGCCCTAGTACCCTGGGCCCTTAGTATCTCCTGGGGTTTGGTTCCAGGAACCTCCATGGATACTTAAGTCCCACCGGTGCCACAATAAACTACAGTTCCCAGGATTCCCTAGCACTGAGTCAAGGTAGTTAAAACAGTCTCAAACTGGATTATTTACGCAGTGTGTTTTGGACCAGAATAGTTTGAACATTCGACTATGATACCAGCGTTCGATTCTCAGCTTGGCCATGAAACCCACTGGTTGACCTTGGGCAAGTCACACTCTCTCAGATTCAGGGGAAGGCAATGACAAACCTCCTCTGAATAAATCTTGCCAAGAAAACTCAGTGATAGGATCGCCTTAGGGTCACCATAAGTCAGAAGTGACTTGAAGGCACACAGCAACAACAAGAACAAATACTATTTTTAAGATTTTCTTTCAAAGCCCTAGCTGTGTTAGTCTGGAAAAACAGCATGCAAAGGGATCTTGTAGAACCTTTAATTGAAAGAGAAAAGTTGCTAGCATGTTCTTTCGAAGACATGCACCTGAGGAAGTAGGCACCAGTCTAGGAAAACTCATGCTATCAACATTTCTCTTTCATTTAGTCTGAAAGGGGCTACAAGATCCCTTTGCATATTAAGGACCTTATCACACTAGTGAAATCCCACTGAGAAATGGGATTTAAAGTAGATTTAAAGTAGAAAAAACCTGCAAATGTGGGAAGTTTATCAGATGGCATTCCTGCAAACGTGAAATAACCGAGTTAAAAGTGAAGTCAAAGGGGACAAAAACGGCAGCTTTTTGCTTTCGGAACTTCCCAAATGTAAAAAGCTACTGTTTTTCTCCGTTTTGCCTTTACTTTAACTTTGTGTTATTTCACATTTGCAGGAATGTCATCTGATAAACTTCCCACATTTGCAGGGTTTTTGTTCTAATTTAAATCTAGTTTAAATCCTGTTTCTCAGTGGGATTGTGTGATAAGGTCCTAATATTTTCTTTTATTACTTTTTAATTTGCTTTACTTTTTAATTTACTTTTAAATTTATTTTAACCCTTAGGAGACAGACAAGCCACCAGTCAAAGAAATGAGGCCCTCTGGCTTTTGGAAATTAGCTCCGACTTAAAGAAGAGAAAAAATACACATAAAAGCGGAGGGCCTTTCCATGATGACTGCAAAGCCTCTTTATGATATTTCAGGTTGTGCCTAGTTGGCAATGCACAGCAGAGCAAATCCAGCCAGAGCAAGGGCTGCCTGGGGAACACGTGTCCCTTCTTCGCCATGGAACAGCAACCGACATGCTTACATGGCCATCCGAATCCCGTTGCTAAGAGACAGGGATAACTTGCTCCCCAGCAGGCCGCCTCATGGAGATAAGCGCAGGAGGATGGTGTCCTTGCTGCAGTGGTGAACTTCTTTTCCTGAGGGTGGTTAAGGGATGAAAACATGAGGCACGTGCCACAAGCAAGCTTCAGGAATAAAAGGCTTTCCTATACTGCCGCAGAAACCTACCATAAAAATAAAATAAACCCAACCCTACAGACAACCCTCTATATGCATGGATTTCTTATCCACATATTCAAGCCTCCACGGCTTGAAAATATCTTTAAAATATATACATTTCAAACATCAAACCTTGGTTTTGCCTCTGTATATAAAAAACATCGACTGTGCCATTGAATGTCATGGGACCTGAACATCCCCAGGGGGGTCCTGCAACCAAACCCCAGGGGATGCCAAGGGCCTACTGTACTAGGGCTGCATCTGCACTGCAGAAATAATTCAGTTTGACACCACTTTAACTGCCCTGGCTCAATGCTATGGAGTTCTGGGAATTGTAGATTGTTGTGGCACCAGAGCTCTCAGACAGAGGAGGCTAAATGCCTCACAAAAAGTACAGTTATCAGAATTTCATAGCACTGAGCCATGAGAATGAAAGCGGTCTCAAACTGGATTCTCTCTGCAGTGCAGATACAGCCTTAGAAGTCTTCAAGAGAGCTTTGGTTCCACAACAAAGTACAGTTCCCAGGATTCCATACCGCAGACCCATGGTAGTTTAAGTAGTGTCAAATTGGATTGTTTCTGCAGCGCACTTCCTATTTTGGTCATTGATAGGGTGCCCAGATGTCCTCCTTTTCCAGGACATGTCCTACATTTCAACCTTCTATCCAGGAAGAATTTCAAAATGTCCTCCATTTTCAGCAGGATTAAGAAGCATGAATTTATATTTATATTAGTGTTTTCAGCCTTTATTTGGTCAGGTTCTCCATTCTTCTTGACCAGGGTGACCAGGTGTCCTCCTTTTCTAGGACATGTCTGACATTTTCAGCCTTCTGTCCAGGAGGAATTATAAAATGTCCTCCATTTTGAGCATGGCTAAGAAGTATGAACTTAGATGTATATGAATCCATAATAGCCTAAGGCCCCATACAGACAGGCCAAAATAAAGCTGCTTTGAGTCACTTTGGAGATATGCTGTTTAAATGACGCATGCATACTAAGAGTCTGGAAGTTGCACCAAAGCTGTGCTCCAGTCCTTAGGCCTGGATTGTGGCTTTGGAGCGGCTTCTGGACTCTTAGTATGCATGCATCATTTAAACAGCATACCTCCAAAGTGACCCGAAGCAGCTTTATTTTGGCCTGTCTGTATGGGGCCTATGTTTTTTTTCTTGAATGTCCCACATCTTGTCCTCCTTTGCGGTTATGACATCTGGTCACCCTTGTGTACAGTTGGCCCTCCGTATCCACCGATTCAACCATATGCAGCTGCAAAATAGCGTTTTAAAAAAACATGATTTTGCTATATATATATATATGTGTGTGTGTGTGTGTTACAGTATTATATTACTGTATTATCTGTCCTCTTCCTATGAGCATAGTAGAATTGAAAGGCAAATAGATTATTTTAATGTATTTTAAGCATTTTAATCTTTTAAATTGGATTTTAGTATTCAATTTGTTTTAATTATTGTAGAAATTTAATTCTTTTTTTAACAAACTATTTTTATATTTTTTTAAAACTGTGTGGAGTTTGTTTTTGTTTTTTTTAAATGTTGTAAGCCGCCTGAGTCCCAGCCTTGGGAGAAGGGAGGGATCTAAATAAATATAATAGATAAATAAGGCAAATAAAATAGAAATAAAACAAATCAAAATAAAGGCAACTTGTCTAACACTTCTATCTTGCCCGACCGCATGACGTCGCGTGACTTGGCGTGACAGTGAACCCGGGAATCAAGGTCCTTGCTCCGCCTTTGCTAGGCCCGCCCGCTCAGCTGTGCTCCCACGTTGAAGCGCTCCCTCCCTCGCTTCCATCCGGACTCAGGCGGAGGCGCTGACAGACGGGTCACGTGAGGGAGCGAAGGGGGGGGGTGACCTACTTTGCGCCAATGGCGGAGCCGTCCAGCAGAGAGACTCTCCGCACGAGCGTTCTATCCTCCCCCCCCCCTCCCGGCGGGATCGCTGTCCTGAGAGTTGAGAACACTGGGCGGTACTAAGAGAGAGGGAGATTCGAGGCGCGGGGGCGGGGCTTCACCGAGAAGGCGTGGAGGGGATTGGAGGGAAAAGAGAGGCGGGGCGGAGCAAAGGGATGGGGGGCGAAAACAGAGGCGGCGGGCGGGAGGAGCGCGGAATTGTAGAGTGTGTGGTTAAGGGACAGGAAAGAGGCAGGAATGAGGCGGGGGCGGGCGGGTTTGGTGGAAGTTTCCTCAGAGGATGCAGTTTAGAAAGTCAAAGTTGTGGGGGGTTTTAAATTGTATTTTTCTTTTTATATTTGTATTTTTATTGTATTCTTGCCACCACTGGATATGTTTAGATACAGGAGTGTTGCTTTCAAGCAACTGTTGCTAGAATCAGGATGTTTTTCTAAAATCTGCTGGCA